>NC_048219.1:18277474-18353105 GCF_002007445.2 Ailuropoda melanoleuca
TGCCCTGGAAACCAGTGGACAAAGGGTTTCAAGGAAGGGGCAGGGAGGAGGGATCAACTGTGTCAAATGCTGCCAGCAGGTCAGGGAAGAACAGAAGTGAGAACTGACTGCAGAATTCTACAGGGTGGAGGGCGCTGTTGACCTTGGTAAGAGTAGTTCTGAGGCGTGATGAACCCAAAGGCCCACCTGGAATGGACTGAGAGAGAATGGGAGGAAAGACGCGGAAGTAAGCAAGCCTGGTTAACTCTTTCTGGAGTTTGTCTTTAAGGGCAGCAGAAAAATCTGGTGATACAGGCCCTTCCATCAAAGGAGTGTTTTTAAGGTGGGACACTTTAAGTCTGAAAACACGGAACTGAATGGGCCAGGAGAGCGGCAATGGCTTCAGGGATGTGTTGGGGTATATTGGGGTAGGTGAGAAGAGATGGGACCCAGCACCCTCTGACAGGAGCCCAGGTGCTCCTCTTTCAGCTCAGCAGCTGAGTGCTGCCATTGGCAGGGTCTGGGATGGAGTCTTGCTAAAGGCCTGAAGGGCTCAGGGGCAGCCCTGGGCAACCGTGTGCCCGTTGTCACCTTACCACCCTCACTGGCCCACCCACAGCGGGGCTTCTTTCTGTTCCCTGTCCTGGATTCCATTTCTGAGTTGAGACTGGGCTGCCCCTCTAAACAGTACTTCCCCCTCTCAATCCCTTGCTCCTTGCCCATAGTCACCTTTCTGAATAGCCCCACCCTAGCTGGGCCGGGCTTCTCTGGCTCTTACTGTCTGGTTCATCATTCCCTTCAGACCAAAGCACCCTCAAATCTTTCCCACCCTTAAAGTTCGGGTGACCACTTTCAGCAGCCGGGTAGGTCTGATTCCAGTGTCTCCTTCTTCCACACCAGCTCTTGGGCCTAAGCTCCCAGCCTTCCTTGCAACAAGCGAACTTGAGTTGGGACAATATAGGCCCTACCCTCAATGAACAATTTAACTTCATATGAGTGAAAACAACATTCCCCGACAAAGGAACCCTTCCAAAACAACCACGGCAAATGCATTGGTGCTGGGTGAGAGAGCCCACGCAGTCCTGATGGGCACTCCTAGAGGCTGCCTGGAAAATGCAGACTTTGTTTGGGTGTGGAAGTTATGGGGAACGAAGGGAGGGGACTGTGTGCCAGGAAATCAATGCCACAGATAGGAACTGATGCATAGTGTGTACAAAGCAAGGCCCTGGGACCCAAGTCAAGAGGGGTCCTGGAATGAAATTCAGTGCCATGGTTATTCCGGAAGAACCAGGGAGTGTGGAGGGTCCCGGGAGGTTAGTTAAAAGAGAGGGTTGAGTACTGCCTCTGAAGGCTAGCTAAGACTTGGCAGTGGGCAGAGCTCAGCAGGCCCAGAGGGGGAAGTACAACACGGGCAGGTCAGACTGTGGTTCCAGGAAGATCAGGCGGAGTTTTAACTGGATTCTGTAGATAAGGCGGCCATAGAAGGCTGTAGGGCCGAAGGGTGACACAGGCAGAACCATGATCAGAGACACTGAATGGCACCAACATGGGAGCCTGGAGACAGGGAGACCAGAGACCACAGCTGAGTCACGAACCACTTCATGTGGATACCAGAATTTGGGGGACTAATTGGAAGGGGAGGGGAATCAGGGGGGAAAGTGCCCAAGATGATACTGAGGTTTTGAGTGTGAAGGTCTGGATACAACATCTGAGATCTGGTTGCGGAAGAAGATTCTGTTGGTGGCTTGGTTAGCACACGCTGAAACCGAGGGGCCCAGGAGGCATCAGAAACAAGGGTATATAGTTCAGGAGTGAGGCTCTATCTGGACACCCAGATTTAGTGTTGTTCACGCAGTGACAAGGTTTGAAGAGGAGATAGATGCTGTTGACAAGGGAGAACACTGAAGGTCAAAAGGAATCAGTCCGCCTGACCAGGTACATGCATCACCATTACACCCAGACTGCCGACTGAGCTACCTTCCCTCTCCGCCTGTCCCAGTCTCACCCACCTTTCCCAGTCTGGCCCCAGCTTGTCCAGGAAGCCCCTCCTGGCTGTCCAGCCCCAGAGGTCCCCGCCTGCTGGGAGCATCTCAACATTAGCAGTCTACACCTCAGCCCCGGGCCTCTGCTGCCACCTGAACCAGTCTCCAAGCCCCCTGAGGGCAGAACCACGGTTTACCCCCTTGGCTCCTGGTATCTTTGGGCACAGGGCACCCAGAAGGCATTGAATACGTGGCTCCTCCTTGATGGACTGATTAATCGAATGATTTCTGGGTTGGAGGTCAAGATGAAAGGTAGGGAGACTAGTGAGTAGCTTGACCAGTGATAAAAATACGCATGAGCGTGGGACTCACGGCATCTACTCTGTGTCTGGCTTCTCAACTTTTGGCCCTGAATTCGATCTACATGAATCAATAAGGATACATCTCAACAACATTGTTGAGTAAAAACAACAAGTTGCCAACAGATGTGAAACCCATGGGATTAGTCGGTGCTGTCAACCGAATATCTCTGACCCCCCATGTGTACAAGAGGGGTACATGCCTCCACTTTCCCTGAGGCAGGGGAGGCCACGGGGGGCTTGCCCTGGCCAATGCCGTGGGAATAGAAGCTTCTGGGTGGAAGCTGTAAGGGCCAGTGAACAACGATTTCTCATCTTCTGCTCTCAGTCTCCATCTCCCTAGATCTCTTAGTGACTCCTAGGAACAGAAGCCCACACGGACCCTTGTCAAACAGGTCTGGGAGCGATAGCAATGCTTGCCGTGCTAAAAAAAAGAAGAAGAAGGAGGAGAAGGAGGAGGAGGGGGAGGGGGAGGAGGAGAAGAAGAAAGAAAAGAGGAAAGAACGAGTCTAAGAACTGTGGTGGCCTCAGATGGGAGTGCTTGAAGGATATAGTCGGTTTCTGGGTGGGGGACACCCTCGGCAGTTTGAAGGGGACAAGGGGTCTCGTGGTTGGTTGGAATGGACGGTCGCATCCTTGGCCCCATCCATGAGACGCTGGAGGTGCCCCCAGTTACATGGTAACCTAGAACACACTCTGCAAATTCCCAAACATTCCTGGGGAGTGGATAGCAGCCCCAGAGAACCATGGATATAGAGGGGTCGCAAGAAGCAGGGGGTGGGAGGTGCAGCAGGGGCCTTGATGGGACAGCTGGGCTGCAGGAGAAGAGAATGATGGGTGACATTACATGACCTCGAAGTCCTCCGATGGGATGTGGTGAGCTGAGCGCGCGCGGAGGGCATGTCTCACAAGCCTGCACAACAGAGCCAATTGTCCGGAGGGACACACACGAAGTGGCTCCAGCAGAGACAAAATGCTCTGATGCGCACTGGTCAGCGTCATGAACCACGGCCCTTACGTGGGGGAACACAGGCTCTCCTGCCAACCCATGAGGCCTGTTGTTTCCCCTCTTATGGATAAGGAAACAGCTGGAGACACGAGGGCTTGAGGGCGTGTCTGAGCTGGAGAGACGTAAGTGGGAGGGGCAGGGAGGATGGGCCTGGAAAGGGAGGGAGATTCTGGAACAGAGCAGGTGGGACTAATGATGACCTGGATGGGACAGTGGGGGGAGGGGGAGCCTCAAGGCCCAGGCTGTAGGAAGAGAAGGGGACTCAGGTGTGACCTCTCACGTTTCAGCTGCAGGCAGACCCTGTGGCAGAGACCCCAGCAGGGAGCTGGGGCTGTGAAGTAACTGGAATGGGGAGAGGTTCCTGCCAGCTGCCCTTCCGGAGCTCCGGCTTCCCAGGGAAACGAGGGGAGCAGGGAGCCGCCTCGGGGACCCCAACTCCAGCCTGGAGGCAGCTGCTTCCCGGGGAAGAAGCAAACCTCTTCATGCACACCAGCTAGCCCTCAGCCCCCAAGGGCCTCACGGACGGTTCTTGGAGCCAGAGGACAGAAGGCAAGTCACTGTGCCCAGACGCGGCAATCCTTGGATGAAGTCTTAGGGGGCCTCTTCAGGACCCAATGATATGAGACAGAGGGACACAAGAGGGCGCTCTATTCAAATAGCAGGGACAAAACTGGTCCGTCCTCAGTTGGAAAGAGGCTTAGTAGTTTGAAAAACCTTTGGTCCAGTGTTTCCCAATGGAGCTGCTACGGGAACTCTGGACAGGATGTTTCTGCCCTAGAGGGTGGTTTCCCTACCAGTGCATTTTTTTTTTTTGTCATTCTTGACCCCTCCATGGCACTGTGACACCCCAACTCCCCAAGTTTTGTTTCCAAACACCCCCTCTCCTGACAGCCCCTGCCCCTCACTGCCGCCAGAAGATGCCCTCTGGTGGCCCTGGGGAGCTTGGCCATCTCTGCTCTCCCCAACCAGCAGAGGAACCCGGCACCTCCCACTTTGACCTTGTGAGCGAGGCACCCGCAGGCACTGAGGATGTCAGGCCCCCGGCGACACGCCATGCTGGCTGGCGCTCAGGCTCACGAGGGTTATCCTCCTTGGGAGGTAGGCGTTCCCTCGTGCTACCGTCCCTTGGGACCAGGTGGGACGAGGGCTGCATTGATCACACTGGGGACACAGACACAGGACCCTGAGACAGACAGCACATCCCAGGGAGCAAACACGTGGTCACATAGAACACAGCTTGCACAAAACTTCCACAAAGCCAGTCGGCGACAAGGCACCCTTCCGAAGCCCAGAGGGCCCCACAGTGTGAGTCGTGAGATGTTTAGATCGTTAGGTTTCCAAAGATAAGCACCAACGGTAAAAAAAACAGCGATGACATTCCAAATATTTACCAACCAGTGAGTCCTGGACCCTGACCAGTCAGAATGGGGACCGGTGTAGACAGCTGGCGTGAGCAGTGCCTTCGTTGTGAGCCCTGCGGCCAGCCTGTGGACAGAGCCCGAGTCTCCTATGGGACACCAGGCACGCCAAGGTGGCGGCTTGCACAGGACAGAGGTGATATTGGAGGCAAATGCCCCAAGGTCAATGGCAGTCCGGACCTAGGAGGCCCACTTATCCGCCCCAGTGTGGCGACTAGAAACCCGGCCAACATCTGAAGAAAGAAGGGGCTGGAGAAAGTCCCAGGCTGCTCCCGTCCTCAGCACACAGCCGGTCCCCATCCCCCACCAGGGAGCCTGGCGTTCTGAAACAGAGGCGGCCTGCGAGTCCCACGAAGGTGGCGTCTGCTGGGAAGCGCCTGTGGGCACAGCCCGGCCCGGGGAGACGCTCACCGCCTCTCACCACAGATGGTACCACGTCTTCCTCCGCAGGAAGCAGCACCAAACATTGCAAACCAAACATGATTCTTACCCTCCTTCGAAGATTTTGATCCTCGCTGGCTCCCCTCTTTTGGAGGCAGGAGCTTCCTCCTCCGGCTTCCCTCGCTTCTCTTCTTCCTTCTGCACTCTAGCTAGATCTTTCTGGCCTTCCGGGGAAACCAGCGAAGGGAGGTGAACCTGGCCCACCGCGGGAATGACAAAATCACTGCTGTTAAATGGGAGTAAGAGAACGGTGCCTTGGATGGCACTGCATGCTTACACCTCACTGTGTGTGGCTCTCTTAGCTTCCCTCCACCCTGCAAAGACACGCTTGAAGTACCAGTTGGCAGAAGGAAGGAAATGGATCCCTAGAGAGCTGAGGTCCCCTCTTTAAGGCCACCTGGTTAGTTGGTGTCAAAACTGGGACTCCCACCAGGACTTTCGCCTGGGAAGACCAGGCCTTCCCACGAGAGCTGCATTTGCTTGTCCTGTCGCATGAGTCTAGAACCTTCTAGGGACAGGTCCTCATCTTGGTGTCCTCGGTCACACCAGCACCCAAAACAGAGCCTGCCTCAGAGAAGACGTGTGAAGGATGGTGGGCAAATAAATGAAGAAGGCCCGAAGGTTAGCTGCTCCAATTCTCTTTAACAGATCAGAACATCAAGGTCGCCCTGCAAGTTAAGGGCATTGCCAGGAGCAGAGTGCAGGTCTCGTGAGGGCCCTGACCAAGGCTTTGTGTGCTCACTGATGGGCATGCTCCTGGAGGGGGGCGTGCGGGCTCCGGCTGGTAGTCTAAGGGCACCCATTCTCTTCACAGAGCTATGGGCCTCAGTGGTGGGAGCTGGCTCAGCAGGAATACAGGTCCTCGAGACCCTCTGACGGCAGCAGCGGGGAGGCACACCCTTGAACAGGGAGCAGTGATGCCGGGCTGGGGGCTGGGGCCGGCCGTGCCTGGAGTGAGACTCTCCCACCTCACGACACTGTCAGTTAAGGTCACGTTTATAGCCTGTGGGAGAAGCACCCCTGTCTCCTGGTGCTGGGACAATTTAACCCCAGGGTCCTGTGCCAACCGTGCCGCCTGGCCCTGTAAAGGGTGGCCTGGGCTGAGCAGAAAGGGAGCCGGCAGGGGGTCAGGGGATCTGGGTTTTAGTACCACGGAGGCCACCCTGCATGCTGAGCCACCTTGTGTGGACTGCTTCTCTTCCTGGGATCAGTTCACCTCTGTGAGGATTTAGATCATCTTGAAGATCCATTCGGGGCAACGTCTATGACTCAGTGACCCCCCCCCACGCAGTCTCCTCAGGATTGGAGACGACGAGCGGGCACCGAGCGAGGCTCCGGACTGCTGCTTTGGCAGAAGGCGGCAGATTTCGTGCAGTGCCCGTGGATTTCCAGAGCACCCCGTTTTCCCTCCTCTCTCTGCCTGCCATCTGCACCATCCGTGGAATGACCAAGGGGCCTTCCACAGGCTGACAGATGACTTCTCTCTCACAACCAGCTGTGATGTCTGGGCGAAGCTGGAGGAGGCTGGTTTGGGTGGCAATGTGCCACTCTGGAAACACTGCTGGAACTGAGAGGGGACCAGGAATCCATGTTGGCTTTTAAAGACAATCATACTATTGTCTTTAAATCGTAAAAACGATTCTTGAGTGCCGGTGTGCCAAGCACTGTTCTAAACACACTTGGTATATTTCAACTCACTTACTTATCTCCACAGCCCTATGAGCTGAGTATTTTTAACATGTCTAGTTTATAGGTGAGGAAACCAAGGCACAGACAGAAGGGGTAAGTGGCCCAAGGTCACACAGCTTGTAAATGAAGCAGTGGGATTCCAACTGGGGAAACGTGGCACTGGAGTCCTTGTTCCTAATCTGTTTGCAACATGTGGTTGTCAAAACGACCCCCAAGCAGGAGAAACTGGGGAAAGGAATGTGGTTGCAAAGTGACTTTTGTCTAAGCTGGGGTTTCTTCGGGGCTTAGATATGGAAAAAATACCTGTGGCCCAACTCCAACCTGATACAGTGGCCTAGACCTGCAGGAAGATAGTTTGGAAGATCTCCAAAATGCTGAGATAGCGCAAAGGGCCTTTTCAGAGCTACTAACAGAGAATGGAAGCCACAGGATGACAAACTCAGCTCAGCTCAGTAAAGAACTTTCTTAAAGCACTGTCCAAAGATGGGTTGCACTGTACCAAGAGGTGGTGAGCTCCCCATCACTGGAGACAGGCAAACAGAGGCCAGAGAGAGGGGTGTGTAATTGTAGAAAGGCATGAAGCAGTGAGCCATGCAGCTATATTAATGCACCATATGGGCGCACTTCTGGTAGGAAACATGCCAGTGAATCTAGCATTTTATTCCAAGAAAAAGTTTGCAAGTTTCAGCTCATTTTATGAAAGCAGCATTTTAAACAAAAGATTGCCAAACTCAATTAAGCTAAATTAACTCTTCCTTTTTCTTAAATGGACTTTTAGCGTATAGTCATTCAAACAGAGAGGCAGTCCAGATCATCTGAAAGGGCTCTGGAGTGAGGCCTAGTTTTGAATCTGGGCTCTGCCATTCATGTGCAGCCCTGTAACGGTTACCTAACTTCTCTGTGAGTTGGCCTTCTCATCTATACAATGGCGCTCTAGTACCCTAACTTTCAAGTGGTTGTGAGGATGACAGTAAAGTTCTACATGACTTGGCCCACAGCAGGGGCATGAGAAGTCATAAGTATGAATATAATCACAACAGCACCTTGGGTGTAGCTGTAGCCAGGAAGACACGCTGGAGAGAAATCAGTCATGATGTTGATGGCAGACGTGGAAATCTCATCTAAGGATGTCTGTAGACTGACAAGGATATTCAGAGACTAAAACTGGGAAACAATCCCGTGAAGAATATCCAGCTGAGCTAAGGACCAATTCAGCGCACAAAATCCACTCAGTGATAAAAGAGGAGGAGACAGATAGAGGAGGAGTTCCCAAGCACAGTTTTGTTCATGTGTCTGTGATATGAACTTCGTTTAGTGGATTTAGGCCTGATTTGATCAAAGCATCTGGTCTGAAGACACACTGATGAACATTTTAAAATCTGTCCTCACTTTTATGGGTTTGTTTTCCTCCAATAATAGAAAGAAGATAAATCAATTCTCCGAAGTCAGAGAGGTCTAAGTTCAAATTCTGGGTGTGCCATATACCTGCCATGTGACCTTGACGTCTCTCACCCTCCGACCCTTGGGTCCCTCATCTATAGATGGGAGATGGTCCTGCTGCCTCACAGGTAGAGACAAGCACTGACTGGTTCGGCACAGCGCCTGGCACACCGAGGCGACTCAATCAACAAGACCAACTGTTAGTTCACAAACACCGACTCAGCATACCTTCTTCACACGGCCGGGCTGCTTAGGCTGGCCTTGTCAGGGTATGCAGGTGTCGTGTATCTGAGGCAAAGTGGGAATGATCAAATTTCAAACTCCCTGAATTTGCAGGGGTCAGTTCTCTCTACGGCTCCTGGAGCAGCCTCGGGTCACAGGCACTGGAAGAGTTCATGTGAACTTAGTCATGGCCAGGTGCTACCACACAGCACAGATGGGTCAGGCTGTGAGTGATCCTGCCCCCTAGTGGTGATGAGGAACACTGCAGCCAAGTTCTGTTGGCTATCCTACTCATGGGAGAGAAAGCAGGAGTATTTCAGGAGTTGTTTTTGCCAAATTCTAGAAACTCGGGAAGTGGGAAGATTCTAAGTGGTACCAGAGAATGGAAATAGCAGGTGTAGAGAATAAGAAAAAGGAGGAAAAGAAAAGGAGCGGCTGGACCCACTCAGGGAGGAACATGTGGAAGGGCATAAAGTTTTGAAATTGCTGCAGGTTTTCCCATCAGCCAAGTTTTCCAACTCGTCGTTTGGAGAACTCTTTTTTTTCCTGGCTTCAGATTGTGTCTTTGATTTCACAATAGCAGCTGATGGGAAAGCAGGATGACTTTAAAGCTCACTTTATTGAAGTGCATCTAGTCTGGTGATGTGAGGGACACACTGACAAAGAAACCCGATAAATATGTTTTCTTATAAGGTGGTCAGTCACAGCTGACAGAAGGGAAATCTGCCCACTCATCTGGCTCTAGATATGCAAATGCAAGTTGAGGAGTACGTGGCTTTAAAAGCTCAGCAGAAGCTTCAAAACTCAGTGGGGAGAATAAAAACAAGGCTGACTTACCTCTGTCATGCGGGGCTTGCGGGAGCTGGATGGCACAAGCCTTCCTGTCTCAGGATGCGGAGCTGTGGCCATGGTGTATGTTTCTTTGCTCACCTTCTGCTTAGACCTCAGGAGGGACAAAGCAGCTTTAGTGGAAACCCCCGGAAGGTTGGGGTTGTACAAACTTATGCACCAACCAGCGTAAACAGAGGACCTCCTATCTGCATGCTGGATGTGATTTGGCTTAATGTAGTTTAAATAGCACCAACTGACATTAGTGGTCGTGTGGAGGCTGGGGAACTGCAGTACCTTCTTTGAGTCCGTACCTTCTTGCGACTTGGCTGGTCTGGGGGACGTTTCTGACAGAGGCAGCGAGCTGGAAGGTGCCAGCGGAGGGAGGTCAGGTTGTTCCTTGGAGTCTTCTTTCTTCACGCTCAGTGGGGGCAGCCCTCTTCGGTAAGGCTTACCAGAAGGCTGGGCGTATTCCTTCAACACCTCTGAGCCTGGGGCCGTTGCATGGGGCAATGAGGAGTGAGGAAGGGGAGTCATTTCTTTCGGGTCAGATGGATCTGAGGATAGGCTGGACGATGTTTCTAGCTCCCTTCTGCCCTGGCCCTGGCTGCTCAGGTGGGATTTCTCTGGCCTCTTGCTGTCCTCCGTGCTGGTCAGCACCACACTGCACGGTTTTACCAGCTCAAGTGTTTCATCTGCCTTGGAAGCCTCCTCTTCCTTCACTCTTTTTTGCTGTTGGGTTTCCATGGTAAGTTCCAGGCTGCCAGCTGGTGAAAGGACGCGTTTGCTCCCCCCTACTGTTGAAGAACTCCCCTCCAGGCTCAAGACACTCTCTGATGACAGGGAAGTGCCTTTTCTTTCTGGTAACGTCACAGGCACTCTCAAGTATGGAGTCGGGAAGCCTCTGCTCTGCTCTTCACTTCCCCCAGCTGATCCAGGCCCCACCTCATACACATCTGTCCCACACACAGTCGTCCCTTTGCATGGGGGCTCCTCACACTTGGGAAGAGTCACAGTTGCTGAGCTGCCTTGGGACTGGGTGACCAGGAGCTGAGAGAGGGTGGTGTACATGGCACTCCCATACGACGGCATGTTGGTCTGAATGCGGACGGGCACAACCAGGGACACCATGGTGTCTGGACAGGCAGGCAGGGTTGGCAGAGGGGCTGACGTGGGTGCTGAGCAGCTGGCTGGGGGGGGCCCAGGGGTCAGCTGGACATCACTGCTGTACTCTGTGCTGGGGGAGAGGCCAGCACTTCCTGTTGCCAGAGGGGCCAGGCTGGTTTTGATCTGGGGCAGATGGCTTTCCACATCCCCAGGGAGTGGAAGTGAGAACTGGGATTGCAGAGGCAGGAAAAACCCAGAAGAGAGTGCCGATGAGGCTGGGTACGGCACGGGGAGAAACGAAGGGGGCTGCCGGAAGGGGATGCTGGCTGGGTGAGGCATGAGCTGAGGGAGGGGGAGCTGGCCCGGGTGCAGAACAGTAGGCTGGAGAGGAAGCGGTGGGGCCTGAAATAAGGAGGGAGGAAGCGGGGGCATGGAGTACGGTGCAGAGAGGAGGCTGGACATGGCCTGGGTGGAAAAGAATTCTGAAGACTGTCCTGGCTCATGCTGCAAGAGGTGCTGGAAGGAGAAGAGGGAGACAGGTGGGGGCAGGTAAGGCTTCTCATGCAGGGGGGGCTGGGCAATGGGGTGATGAAACACCTGCAGGGCTTCTGTGTAGGGCGGAGTGGACCCCAGCGGGGGTCTGTCCTGCACCTGGCTCTTGCCTCCCGGGTGCCCGCTGTGTGAGGCGGCTGCTGAGGAAATCTGGGGTGATGAGCTTTTCGTGGAAGGTTTACTGCATGAGGGCTTTGGTTCTTCACTCTCCTGTCTTCCCTTGGGGGCGGCCTCTGGCTCGGTGTCTGGAGGCCTGCTCAGAGAGGCCTGTCTCACCAAAAAGCATTTCCTTCTCTCTGGAGGGGCCGCTGGGGCCGCGGGGCCTGCCGGGGCCACTGGGGCTGGCACAGAAGGGCCTGTCAAGGACAAGCTGCCATAGTCGAATGATTTGCTGCGTGTCTCGGTCATATGGGCAGAATGGGAAATGTTGGGGCTCTGCTCTGAGGCTGACCTCCGCATCTCTCGGGCATGCGGGTGGTGGCTGGGGACGGTCAGCATGTGGGTGCCCAAGGGTTTGGGGCGTGTGTTGGATGAGAGCCCAGGGGCCTCGGCTTTTCCGTGGTCATCCCTCTCGAAGGAGGCGGAGCGGCTGGACCCGCTCAGGGAGACACTGCTCTCCTGGCTGGGACTGCGAGACAGGGGTGCAGAGGACTCCAAGCTGGACTCCCCCGACGACTGGGCCATCTCTGCCAGGCGCAGCCTCTTCTTCTTGGGTGGCAGCTTCTCGGCTGGGAGCTGGGCAAGCGTCTGGCTGCGCTGGGGCCACTGGAATTCCTCTGTCTTCTCGGGTTCCTTAGGGGGTGGCTCGGGCTCTGTGTCTGGCCGGTCGGGCTCCTCGGTCACCAGGATCTCAGGGACCTGAATGTTCGGCTGGCGGACCAGCCTGGGCTGCAGGGAGTGGGCCGGGCGTCCGTGCGGGGCGGGTGGAGGGGAGGAGAACGGGGCCGGGGGCTTGTCTTCCCCTTCCAAGCCACTGGGCTGCTCCAGAGAGTCGGACTTCTCGAAGGAGCTGGTGTGCTGGATGACAGAAATTTCTTTGGATATTGTTCTCCTCTCCTTCCCTGACTCTAGGCCAGACCCTGGCTTGGGAGTCCTTGGCTGGAAGCCCGTGGGTCCCTCCAGGGAGGGCACTGACTTACTCGGCTCTGCTGGTGACTTGGTGGACTCCAGGGGAAGGTTCCGAGCAGCATCAGATGGTCCGGGGCTGCCGAACTGACTTTTTGTTGACTCAAAGGTAGGTGGCTCCTCCTCGTCCCCAAGGCTCTTCTCTTTCCTCCTCTTCCTCAGGGGAGTGAGCTCCAGGGTGGTCCCCAGTTTGTAATGCATCATCTGGGACCAGGGCTCGTGCTCAGCCTGACTCTTTTCTGCTTCTGGGGACGCGTGAGCACCTGCAGCGCCAGGCTTTGAGACCTGAAGCTCCGAGCAGTAGTACTTTCTGTGGGCTTCGTAATTGTCCCTTTTCTTGTACCGAGCACCGCATATGTTACATTCATAGACCACCCCTTTCGTTTTCAAACCCTTCTTGGTCTTTTTGGTGAGTTCGCTTTCCTTGGCTTCTGGCTCATCTGCGGGTTTGGAGGCCGTGTCTTTGCTACTGGGCCCTGCCTCTTCCGAGCTGTACTCCCCGCCCAAAGGGAGTTCGATGGCCGGCTGGCGCTTGAGCATCCGGGGGTGGGAGGTGAACACGTGGCTGCTGCGGCTCAGGGCTTCCGAGTCGGGGACGTGGTCCTCGAAGGAGTAGCTACCTCGGAAGGTGTGATGGGGGGTGCCGAGGGTGCAGGTGGCAGAAGGCATTGAGTGGCTTCTCAGCAGAGGCACAGGGGGGGTGGTGCTGGGCGGGTGCTGGAGGCTCAGCAGTGATTGTTCGGGCTTGGTTGTTTTCTCGCCGTGGGATGACAGGGGCTCCCGGGAGAGGCTGGATCTGGGTGACTCCATGCTGCTGCGCCTGGACAGCGAGCTCCTCCTTGGCTTCACGCTGTCGATCTCGCTGGTGTCCACCACAGCCTCGTTGATGGTGATGAGCTTGGTGATGTGCTCGATGACCTGGGTCCGGGGTACAGACAAAGGCACCAGGCTGGGCTTGTCTTCAGTGGACAGCGGCAGGAGGGGCTGGGTGGAGGTGGCCGTCAGCATGGTGGTCCGCTGCCCGATCCGCCCGCACTTGCCCAGGATGATCTCGGCATAGGACCTCGCGTTGGTGTTTGGGGGGCTGACCTGCTGCTCAGCGCTCTCGGAGCGGGAGAAATACCCAGATTCTGTGCTCCCTTTGCTGCCCGGGCTCAGAAACGCCTGCTCGTCCATCACCTTCTTCCTCTCACTCAAGCGGAGGGCCAGCTTCTGCTTTATCGTGTGGGTGTCTTCGGGTTTCTGGCTCAGGGGATGTTCTGACGAGGGCTCCGTGAACGGAGTGGGGTCCTCGAGCGATGGGGCTGAGCTGGACTGGGACAAGGAACAGCGTTCGTGGCTGGAGCCCTGGCTCCCGGAGCTGTACAAACCGCTGGACAGGAGGGGGTGCTTGGGCCTGGGGGAGAGCTCTGCGGGGTGGGCGGATGCGCTGCCCGTTTCCTCTTCTGAATCTGTGCTTTCCCCCTCGGTGGGCTCCTCGAACTCCTCCCCAGGGATCCTCTCCATCTCCAGCCCCGGGGGGTACATCTCACCGCCCACTCCTGAGGCCAGGCCGGCTTTGATGCGGTGGGCATGGGACTTCCTGTGTTTGTACAGGTTACTCTTGGTCTTGAAGGAGAAGCCGCAGGGGCCGCAGGGGTAGGGCCTCTCGCCGGTGTGCGAGCGGATATGCTTCTGGAGCACGCTGGGCTTGGCGCAGGGCCGGCTGCAGTACTGACATATGTACTTGCCTGGCTTCTGTGGCTTTCTCTCCTTCTTGTGCGCCTCTTCTGGGGGCTTCAAGGACACCTGGGAGGGACGGGGCACAAAGACTTTGGGGAGGCCAGGCAGGTCCTCAGGGGGAATGATGGAAGCGTGGGAAGGGAGGAGCTGGCTTGATGGATGGAGCCCAGAGGTCATGAAGGAGCTTGAGGGTCCAGGTCTCATGGGGTCGACCAGCTGCCACGTGGACCCCTCCAGGAGATGCTCTGGTTTGCCAGGTGACATGAATGCTGGTGTCAGAGGGTGCTGCGGAAGCTGCGAGAGGGGTATGGAGGTGTCAATGGAGGACCTCTTGGGGGGCTTCTGCTGCTGGCCTGTTTTCTCCTGAGAGCCTTCCCTAAGAACTGACGGGGGGCCCGGGAAGGGCTGCGGGGCCAGGAGCTCTTGGAGGGGGCCCTCTTGGGGGGCAGCTGTACTGCTGCCTGGGTACGGGGCGCTGGATGAAACACTGGCCTGCACAGCCTCTCCTTTGGTCAGCCGCTTCCGGGGACTTCCCTCAGCCTTCTTGGTGCCCTTGACGCTTTGTTCAGGATCCATGACCTCCACAGAGACTTGAGATGCTATTCAGGGAGGGTTGAGGCAGGCTGCATTTAAGAAGAATCCAAGTGTCCCAAGGAGGCGCCTGGTTTTGGCCACATTGGTCAAGAGCTGTGGAAGCCAAACCCAAGATGGGCTTTGGGAGTTTTTTTGCAAGTGTCACTGGCTGCGAGTGGACTCAGAGCCGGTCATCGGGGTCCACACTATTCACATGGGTGAGGCATGGCCCTCTACTCCGAAGACAGAAAACGCATCAGCATTTTCTGCCTGAATGTCTGTCGTGGAAACGTCATGAAGGATGTCAATGTTGCCATCATACTGTTTCAGTTGGCAGTGGCAAGTGGCCACCCACAAGTCCCCTGTGTGCTATGTGGACGGTCGGAGGCTAGAGACATCTGTAGGCACGGCCCAATCATCCCTGGTCCCGGCGCTTGAGAAGCCACGTTGGCTGCCTTGGGCAGCTCCGTCCTGCCCCTTCTCCCCTGGGGTCCCGTGTTGGAGATCCGCGGCCGCAGAGGGGAAGTCACGCTCTTCTAGTGATGAAAGCACACACACAGAAATACACACACACACACACACACACACACACACACACACACAAGAGAAGAGAGAGTTACTGCAACGTGTCCACGACCCGTGCAGCTTGGACTCTGTGAGACACGGTGATATTCCTAGAAGATTAACTGGGAGACCCGACCAGAAGTCACAGCCCCCCCACTCCATGCATCTGCGCACAGCCCAAACCTCCCCCACCCGCACTCACAGTGGTGTTGGGTGACCTGAATGCCACCCATGGTTCTGAGGACTGTGGCTAGGCTGTGTGTGATGGTAGGGGTAGAAGGGGGAGGCAGGGCAGGGTCCGGGAACCACAGAGCAGTTGGGGATGGGAAGCTTCGGCTCTGCTCTGAGGCAGGTTTAGCTCCCAAAGCTTCCATTGCCCAATTTATATGATGGGATAATATCAAGTGCTGCCTCGATTGTGCCTCGGGGCTGCAATGGAGTCCTACATGATAATGGACATGGATGCCGCCGGACAAATGTGGGCTGGTCCTACAGCTTGTGGAGGAAGAGGTGCTGGGGGGTTATTCAGGGCTGAGCTTTCCAAGGGATAGATTATTCTCAGGTCGGTATTATTCCTTCTCTGGCCCTGGGCTCTGAAGGTGTCCATGAGGGGCACCACTCATGGTTTTATCACCCTTGCTGCCCTTGCTAACCCAAGCCCGTATTCATGGAGAAGCTAAACCCACCACCCCAGCCCGTGCAAACTCACAGTCTAACAGAGCCATGGCTACGCTGCCAAACAATAGCTGGGAGGATCGTTCTGGCAGGTTCCTCCAGCTTTTCCTGGGGACATGGGGTCCATCACCAGGCCCTTAGAGCCAGAGAGGAAGACATATCTAAGTTCTTTGCAAGCAAGACTTTCCTTCCTTCCTTCTTTGCAGGAAGGAAAGTCTTGCTTGCAAAGAACTTTTTCATGTCGTACTTCGGACGGGCAGCGAGCGGTGCACGAGGCCATCTGCATCTTCAAATGACAGCCCTCCAGCAAAGGCAGTGACTGACTTTTGTCAACAGAAGGTCACAACTCAGCAAAGCCTATGCTTTGGGCAAGTCGAGGGCTTCCTTTAACTCAGGCAGAGGAGGCGTCCTCACAGAGCAGGCTGAGTGTGGGGACGGCCGAGGAATCTCAGTTCTCCTATTACTGTCAGTAGGGTGGCTACATCAGTTCGCATCGTCCAAACTGGGGCACTTTTGAGAGTGAAAGAGGCACAACCAATAATTATGGAGGAGCGACAGGAAGAAATCAGGGCTGTCCCAGGCAAGCTGGAACGAATGGTCTCCTTACAATCGCATTTACCTTGTGACCCCAAGCAGGCCCAAGTGCTGTCTCTGGGTATCTGGTACAAACTTTTCATCTTTGCTCTGTGGACTGAAATTACACCATGGCCTCCTAATGGATTCTTAGAGATTGGGTGTCTAGTCTAATCCTCTCACTCGACAGATGAGGAGGCTGAGGCTAGAGGGATGCTGTAATATTCCCTAAAACTTGCACAGTGATGGCGGTGGGGTCAGACCACTCTGTACCTCCTGACCCCTGGCCAGGTCTCGTCCCCTGCCACAATGAATAAGTGTCCTCTATGACTCCCGTGGCTCAGTGGGCACCAGTCTACAGCTCCATGTGCTACGAAAGCACTGGCTTGGCCCCAAGGGGCATGGCTGGGGCTGTATCCCTGGAGAGCATCTGCAGGCGTCTAGAAGGTTAACAGCCAAGGAGGCCTTTCAACTTATGTGCTAAACTCACTGCGGCTGCTAGACAAGAGGAATGGGGGGCCGCACAGCTAAGGTTGAGGAGACTATGATGATGGCATTACCCCAGGTCTTGCTTATCTAAGCTAAGGCAGGACAAGGCAGAGGTCATTTGCAGTGCAGAGAGAGAACTGTTCCCTGGGCTGGTCTGGAACCCTTGGTGCAGGCCCTCGGGTGCTGTGTACGGATAGTAAAGTGTTTACTATACTATTTCTATTGACCCTTTCATGCAAGGATCTCCAAGTATCCCCAAAATACTAGCTAGTGGTAAGCTTTGCTTCTTCCAATGGATGGATGGATGGGACCCTGTGGCATGACTGAGTCTCAGTGGGGCTCCATTGGCCAAGGAGGACCCTACGTTGTTGAGTCCTGCGGTTCTCCCTTCACCCAGCCATAGGCTCTCCAGGGGCAGGCGGAGAAGCACCCAAGGGCTGTGGTTTGGAGTAGTTCACAGGCCAGGCGGGAGGGGTGGGGTGGATGAGGAAGATAGTCAGGTAACTGTTATGTCATCAGGTGACTCGCTGGGCCAGCACCACGTGCCGAGGGTCAGCTTCCAGCCTCCAGCTGTGAGCGGGGCCCGGTGCTCTTACAGGGAGGGCCCTCCTGCCTGAACCCCGAGGGAGGAGCAACCAGGACACATCCACACCGTGGAGTCAGTGAGGCCTGTGAGCTGGAAGGCCTGCTCCTTTGTTCTGCAGGGAAGACACCTGAGCCACGGTGGGCTATGACTAGCCCAGGGCCACACTCGTCCTCAGACTCCTGGGACAGGGCTCTCTGCGGCCCTGTCTACACCTCATGACGGGTCTGAGGTTCTTAATATAAGAGGCAGCCGGAACCGGAAGTGCAGACATGGGGAAACCTGTGAGAATTCAGAAGGCCTCAGCCTTGGAATGCATTGCAATTCTGACTGGCATTAATGCTTTCTTACTTTTTAGCTCCTTTAGAAGAATGATTTCTAATCATTGTGACCAAGTGATGCCAAGAGAATGTTTTTTTTTTCTAGCTTCTCTGCTTCTGAGGGTATGTGTAAAAATGTTAGTATAAACTTGAGGTAACAGAGGAAAAAGCTGCTTCTCCAGAGAATTGCTAAGGGTGCCTGTAAAAGTCACCAGCGACATGAGGTCAGAGGTAGGGGGTTTCCCTGACAGGGCCCAGGAGCCGGGCCAGTGGGGGCCTGAGCCTCGGGCCAGAGGGAGGATGGACATCATCTGCAGATGGTGGCAGGAGGGCCTTGGGGTCCATGTTGTCTGGCACCCGGGCCACAGCCCTCAGAGAGCTCTGGCTCAGCAACAAGCTGAGAACCACAAGGAGAAACTGAGCTTCAAGAGCCCGTTGGTTAACATACCAGACCACTCAGCTTGTACTTCTGGAAGCTTCATAGGTCTAGCTGTCAGGACAGCCCAACAGGGAAGCGGGTAGGGTGCTGGGGCTGGAGACCCCCCCAAGCATTAGGGTATCCTCTGCGTACTCGTGTGAGTGTAACCACAGGATCAATTCCTGTGGGAAGGGGAACTACTTGGCTAAAGGGAATGTAACTTGAAGCGTTTGAGGGGTCCTGACAAATAGCTCTCCAAAAAGCACAAATTCGCATACCCACCAGTTGCATGTGAGGACTGCTTCTCCAAACTCCTTCCTACCTACCTCTCTCTAATATTTACTAATAGAGGAGCAAAATGGCGGTATTGGTTTCCTCCTGCTACTGCCACAAACTGTCACAGACAGAAACTTAAATAACACAATTCATCATTGTACAGTTCTAGAGGTCAAAAGGTCTCACTAGGGCTAAAATCAAGGTAGGGCTAGGTTCCCAACCTTCTTCTTTCTGGAGACTATAGGGAAGAATCTATTTTCTTGTCTTTTCTCACTTCTAGAGGCTGCCTGCTTCCTTGGTACGTGGCCCCTTATGTCTTCAAAACCAGGCAGCAATAGGCAGCCACACCCTTCCCACATTGAATCACGAACACGGACTGCCCTGCCTCCCTTTTCACTTGTAAGAACTCTTGTAATGACACTAGGCCCACCTGGATAATCCAGGATCATCTTCCTCCAAATTCTTAATCACACATGCAAAATTCATTTTGCCACAAAAGGCAACATATTCACAGGTTCCAGGGATTAAGATGTGTGACATCTTTGAGGATCATTATTCTGCCTACCACAGTGATAGTTTGTTTTTCTTAAATTGGTGTTTCTTGATCTCTAGTGAGGCTTGGAACTCTGGGGGCACCTGTGTGGCTCAGATGGTTAAGCATCTGTCTTCGGCCCAGGTCATGATCTCCAGGTCCTGGGATCGAGCCCCACATCAGGCTCCCACCTCAGCAGGGAGCCTGCTTCTCTCTCTGCCTCTGTCTCTCCCCCTGCTTGTGCTCTGTCTCTCTCACTTTCAAATGAGTAAATAAAATCTTAAAAAAAAAACTCTGCACAAACTTATTAACCCATTGTTTCATTCAGGGATTATTTTTCATATCTTTTGCTTATGTTTCTAATAAATTATATTTTTCTTATTGTTTTACATAAACTTTTGATATTGGGCATATTAATCCTTTTTATATGAACTGCAAATATTTTTATTTATCAGTAGTCTTTAACTTTTCTGAACAAAAAATTTTGTTTTCATGTGGTCAAATGCATCATCAATCTTTCCCTTTTGGACTTTTAGATTTCAGGCCCAAGATTATTTTCTAGAATGTCACCCAATTTCTTCTAGTTCCTTTAAGAATTAATTTTTTTCCTCCCTCCCTCTGCTCCTCCACCCCTTTGTCCCTCCATCCTTCCCTCTCCTACTTCTTTCCGTCGGATCTTGGCTCCATTTGACATTTATTTTTGTGTAAGGAATGATGTAGGGATAAAGCTTAATTTTTCCCCATATAGATATCCAGTTTTCCTAACATCATTATTGAAGAGTCCACCCCACTCTCCCAAAATGCCCTGGGACATTTTCTGAAAGCACAGGTTCTAGCCCCATTCCAGATCCACCAAAAAAGAATCTCTGGGGAAAGGACCCCAGAATCCATATTTTTACAAATTTCTCCTTGTAAATCTAACATACACGTTTCTTTACTACAGCCTGGTATTTGGGAAAACTGATGAAACTCCTCCAAGTGCCTCCTGTAACTAATCACCTTGCCTCTAGGTTCCAAATTCCCCACCCCAACCTACCATTCATTGTGGAAAGAGAATTCTCTTCAATTGTCAACCTCACCCAGCCTCTCCCTCTGTCAAGAACGCTCAATAGCTCTCCACTGCAGGGAGGTTCAGCCAATGGCATCTCAACTCCCATAACAGGCCCTACCTAGCCTTCCTAGCCTCCTCTCTCCACCCTGCACTTTCACTGTGCATCACCCTCTAACTGGCATGTTCTTGACCTCTCTGTGTTTACACACTGCTTTTGCCAAGGGAACAAGCAGAGAAAAGAATCTGAACACTAATCCCACAGAGGAGTTAGGGAATACATGCAGAAGATGTGTTTGAGCCCAGCCTTGAAAGATGGGGAAAATATTGATGGCTAGATTTGGAAGGAAGGGATTCTAGTCTAGGCGGGAGGTATAACATATGCAGAGCACAGGAGGCTGGAATGTGGCCACTGGGAATGTTGAGTTTGTGGCCTCTATCCTAGCCAACGCTTTGGGGCTCCTGAGCCCAGATCATCTGGGCAAGGATCCCACACTGTGCTGGGGTGAGTTCAGGGCACAGGCAGGAGCTTCCACACATTCCCTCCTAGGCCCTAGAATAACAAAACAAAAAAATGCCCCAAACTGTGAAGTCTCAGTTGTGCCACACATCTAGCTGAGCTGGGGTTAGTATTGGCCCTTGGAAAGCAGGTGGAAGGCACAGTCTGTCCCATGGGGTAGCCAGAGGCAGGCTGCTGGCTGGATAAAGTTTTCAGGGAAACCAGACCCATGCAGGCTCTGGCCTGGATTCACTCACGGAAAATAGGCACTACCAGGGTCTGACGGATTACCTTCATGGGGATGAAGTTTTCCACTAATCAAATAGGTCACATAGGGGTGCTTCCTTAAGAAGCCTAAGATGTTGGGTCTGTGCTTAACCAGTTCATCAGCATCTTCCCAGCAAACCTGTGTCCCCCGGACTGGACAGAGACTGGGCTTTATTTATCTTCCTATTTCCAGTGCCTGCCACTGAACCCAGCACTGAGTAAAATATTGAAAATATTTTCAAAATACCTAAATGAGTATCCACCATGTCCCCAAACTAAAGATTAACATATTGATCCTCACACAGGTCCCCTTTTTGCAAATAAGAGGACCAAGACTCAGTGAAGTGACACCAATAGCTTCAGATGACACAAGAAAGGGCAGAGGTAGGATTTGAGCCCTGAGAGCAGGCTGCCACCTAGCAAAAACCTCCAAGAGTGCTGACCTTGATCACAAGGGCCCAGCTGGATTTCTTCTTCCTTCCCAGCACCCCAGATCCTCCAGGAAGTCTTCCTGGTTAATTATAGCCACCTCCTCTCGCATCAAATTCTCCTCCCCATGTGTAAATCACTCTTCATGACCCCGCTAAACTCAGGGCTGAGTTTCTTGATAAATGTTTCCCTAACCGCAGTGAGTAGATTATTCACTGTCTGGGAGGTTCCCAAATCACTTCCCTTGGATGACTGTGGTCTCTGCATTTCTAGTTTTCCTTCTCCTCCTTCCTAACCCCAAGACCCAGGCAGGGCTTGGAATGTCTGCACACTGGTCAAAAAGCAAGGTCTCTTCATAACTAAGAGGAACCTAGGCAGTCCTGGGTGAGTTACATCAGGCTGGGCTTTGTCCTGTCAGAGAGCCCACGGACCAAGGTGGAATTGATATCACGGGGCAGACAAGGTCTCTAGCAACATCCCCGAGGAAAGCAGGAACATGCTTCACAGTCAAGACCAAGAAATAATGCAGACAGAAAGATCTCCACTCTGTCAGACCCGTGGAAGCCCAGACTTAGTCCTGAGTACATGTAGTTGTGACAACTCAGGGAAAGAAAGTCCTAACCTACGTCCTGTGTCTAGACAGACAACTGAACTCTTAACATGTGTTGGGGCTGTTGCGAGCGTTCTATACAACAGCTCTATCAGATTGACACTATTATCATCCTCATGTTACAGATGAGGAAGCTGGAGAACAGAATCACGAAGGTGGCAATAGCATGGCTAGAACCGGAACTGGGCCATCAAGTGACCTCTGAAGTACAGACCCTTAAGGCAATAGAATCCTGGGGTGCCTGGGAGGCTCAATCAGTTAAGCATCTGCCTTTGTCTCAGGTAATGATCCCAGTGTCCTGGGATCGAGCCCTACATGGGGCTCCCTGCTCAGCAGGGAGCCTGCTTCTCCCTCTCCCTCTAATCCTTCTCCCCACTTATGCTCTCTTTCACTGTTACAAATAAATAAATAAAATCTCAAAAAAAAAAAAGGCAATAGAATTCTGGCAGACAGAACCCAGATTCAAGTCCCAGTCCTCACACTTGGGTAACTAAACCCTGTCTGGCCTTGGTAGGAGTTTTGTTTCCCCCTTCCACCTAGAAAAGTACAATGTTTAAGTCTTGTTCCCATTAAGATTGAAAATGAACCGCGGTCAGGGGCTGTAGTCTGGTCTCAGCAGGCGCCCAGTGAATCCCAGATGCTTGTAGTTAATTAAGCTACTAAGATCTATGTTGTTATATATCTAGTTATCGATCTACCTACCTATCTCATCATTTATGTATATTCACCTTGTTTGGTAAAGATTAAAAGAGGCTTCCGGATGACCGTGAGAACTGGTGAGCTTCTAAATTTAACTTGACCTGCTTATCTAAATGGTCCCGGAAGTACTTGTAGGTCAAAGGACTTAGGGAAGAACAAAGCCTGAAGTGAGAGTTGGGCCAGGTTGGGCAGACTTGTCAGCCATTTACATTCTTCCAGTCTCTCATCAACACTGCCTAAGAAAGACCTGCACTCCACACTTGCTGCCGTGGCCTGTTCGCTCATTAGTTTCCAGCAGGTCTCTAGCTGTCCCTTTGATGGCCTTTTGTTTCTACACAAATGACAGTGGTATAAAAGATATACTTGTCTACAAACCTCCTGGGTAGTTAAGGTTCTTTGGTCTACTGTGAAGGGCAATATATAGAATACACTATAACACACACACACACACACACACACACACACACACACACACTATAGAATAAACCACATAAAGAAAAATGACCAGGGAGACTAGGTGACATATATAGTGTATTCCAAAGTTGGACAATGACAAAAGTAGCGATTACCTGTGGTCTCCACCATTCTTGCCCACATGGCAAGATGAATATAAGTGTACAAGTAATGAAACAGCACCTATAATGATTACTTGACAACTCAGTTGTTCCTTTGTTCACTCAGTCTGCAAGCATTACACAGGCCTTCTCAATGCCAGGCCAGTAATATGAAAACAGACATAAATTGCAGACCTTACTATAAAACTACAGTAATCAAGACAGTGTGGTACCAACACAGGAGAGACCAAAAACAAAAACAAAAAGAAAAACATCAATGGAGACAACAGAGTAATGAAACAGACCCCCTCATATACAATTTCCTGATTTGTAACTAAGGTGCTATTGTATTTGGTGAGGGAAATAGAGTATTTTCAATAAATGGTGCTAAAGCAATTGAATATCCATGTGGGGAAAAAAAAATGAACCTTGGGCCCTACCCCTACCACATGCATAAATTAATGTGAAAAGGATGATTAGCCTGAATACAAAAGATTAAATAATAAAGCTTATAGGAGAAAACACAAGAACATATTTTCATGAACTTGGGGCCAGCGAAGATTTCTTACGGTTTACAAAATGCACAATCACATCATCATAAAGGAAAGGACTGATAAGTTGGACTTCATTAAAATGAAAAACTTCTGAAGAAAACTTTCTAAAGACTGGCAAAATCTTAAAAGCCAAACACACAATTTCTGTTCATCAGACGATACTAATAATAGAATAAAAATACAAACCACAGACTGGGAGAAGATATTTGTGATACATATTCAACAAAGGACTCACCTGGAATACGGAAAAATCCTAAAAATGAATGTAAAAAGGTAGATAATCCAATTAAAAATGGCCAAAATTAACTCAAAATGGATCAAAGACCTAAACAGAAGAGCTAAAACTATAAAACTCTTAGAAGGAAACAAGAGGGAAAACTTCATGATATTGGATTTAGCAATGATTTCTTGGATATGCCACTAAAAGCACAGGCCATCAAAGTAAAAATGGATAAACTGGACTTAATCAAAATTTAAAACTTTTGTGTGCCACAGAACATAATCAACAGAGTAAAAAGGCAACTTACAGAATGGGAGAAAATATTTGCAAATCATTACGTAAGAAGGGGTTAATATCCAGAATATGTAAAGAACTACAACTCAAAACCAAAAACCAAACAACCAGATTAAAAAATGAGCAAAGGACTTGACTAGACATTTCTCCAAAGAAGACATACCAATGGCCAGCAAGCACATGAAAAGATGTTCAATATCACTAATCATTAGGCAAATGCAAATCAAAACCATGAGACATCACCTCACACACATTGGGATAGCTATTATTAAAAAAACAACAGAAAATATAAAGTGTTGGTGAAGATGTGGAAAAACTGGAACCACTGTGCACTGCTGATGGGAATGCAAAATGGTATAGATTCTATAAAACAGTATGGTGCTTCCTCAAAAAAATTAAAAACCGAATTACCATATGATCTAAAAATTCTACTTCTGGGTATAAACTCCAAAAAATTGAAATCAAAGTCTCAAAGAGATGTCTGTCCACTCACGTTCGTAGCAGCATTACTCATGAGAGCTGAGAGTTGGAAGAACCCAAGTGTTCATCTACAGATGAATGGATAAAGAAAATGTGGCATATACATGCAATGGGATATTATCCCATCTGCCTTAAAATGGAAGGAAATTCTGACACATTCTACCGCATGAACCTGAGGATATTATACTAAGTGAAATAAGCCAGTCACAAAAAAACAAATACTGTATGATTCCACTTATATGAGATACCTGCAATAGTCAAGTTCTTAAAGACAGAAAGAATGTGGTTGACAGGGGCTGAGGGGTGGGGAGGGTTGAAAAAATTGTTGCTTAATGAGTATAGAGTTTCAGTTTTGCAAGATGAAAAGAATTCCTTCACATCGCACAACAACGTGAAAATATTTAATACTACTGAACTTTGAAATGGTTAAGATGGTAAATTTTATGTTATACGTATTTTATCACAATTTTTAAAAATGGCAAAAATTTGAACAGGTATTTTAAAAAACAGGTTGTCTACATGGTCAATAAGCATATGATAAAGGTGTCAGCACCATTACCCATTAGGGAAATATAAATTAAATCTACCACGTACTCATTAGAATGACAACCATGAAACAAACAAAACGACACCAAATGCTGGCAAGGATGTTGCGCAACTGAACCCTTCTTGTACATTGTTGGTGGGAAGGTAAATAGACACAACCACCTGGACAACTGATTGGCAAAATCTTCCAAGCCAAACACACACCTGCCCAATGACTCCAAAATTCCATTTCTAAGAAGATATCTCACATAACTGCATACATCTGTCTGTCATAAAACACAAACAAGAATGTTCACAGTAGCTTTATCCATAATAGCAAAAAACTGAAAGAAATCTAAATGCCAACAATGAATAGAACAGATAAATTGCAGTATATTCATACAAGAATTATTACATAGTAATAAAAAAGAACAAAGTACTGCTATAGAAAAAATATGGATGGATCTCACAGATATAATAACAAGCAAGGAATTCAGACACAATAGACTATATACTGTATAAACCCACTTAACTGAAGTTTAAAAATAGGCAAGACCAATTTTACGGCATTAGAAATTGGAATAGTGGTTTGCTTTCGTGGGGCAGGTGGTTATTGACCAGGAAGGGAAATACAAGAGATTTCTGGGGTGATAGAAATGTTCTAGATATTGATCTGGTTACATATGTATTACATAGGTATATACATGTAAAAACCCTTTGTGTTGTACACTTATGATATGTGTATATAATTATATGTATGTCATGCCTCAATTAAAAAAAGAGACATGGACTTTGCACTTAAAGGATACAAAGCCTTTAAGGAAAGAGACACAAACAAAACCAGGTAATAAGGTGTGGTAGATGCCATGACGGTAATGGGCTCTGAGTACAGGTTGGTGGGGAGGAGAGGGATCATGAGGTAGGCTAAAGAGAAGGTACACTGGGCTCTGAAGGACAAACGGATATCATCAGGCAGAAAAGGAGACTAGTGTGGGCAAAGGCAGGATGATGCTAGGGTAAACCCTGGGTGTGTGAGGTGGTGAGCAGTCCAGCATTAGAGGACCAGGTGTGCAGGGCACAGTGGTGGGAGAAGCAGCCAAGGACATGAATCAAATCAGGCTTCTGATATGTTTATTTCAATGAGTTCCCCATCAAGGTTTGTTGAATGAATGAATGAGCCTTCCCACAGTCATGACACATCTGATGCCTAGAGTCGCAGAATAGGTATGTTTGCGTGGCAGCAAGTAGTGATGAGATCCAGTACTGGTGTGGTCATGGAATTCATTTCTTCTGAAGTTATTAATTTCCTCAAAGTCTGCTGTCTTCCAGGCTCCAGAATTTGAAACCATCCCCACTCAGTTATGGGACTGACTTTCTGCTATGAAAGCTGAGTAACTTTCTGTATGTACTCTCTCCCCAACTTCCTTCCAACCATCTCACCATTTTTGATAATTACATATTGGTTGTCCTGGCAGTTGTCTTAAATGGCTTCAAATAATATATTTAAATTGCTGTTTCCTTGTCTGTCAACTTTAGACAGTATCTATCCACTTGCTGTTATGAATAATGAAGAAATGTGTGTACATACTCTTCTTTCCACCTCCTTTCCTCCATCCACCTTCAAATTTTTGTTAGTTATATATTATTACTCTTACATTTCCAAGTTGCATAACACTTACATTTCTTGTATTTTATAATTAAGTCTAGTCTATAGACTTAGGTCAATTTTAAAAATTGAAGCTAATCAACAATATGTTTATGAAGATCTCACTCCCTGGGGTGAGTGAGATCTTTGTATAAATGGACTCAAGAAAAAGAAATGTAATTTCACATGACTGAAACTTCAGCACAAGAAAAGTCTACCATAGGTAAAGAACCAACACATCTTCCAATTGGGTAGTTATAGCTTCTTTCACTTCTTGAATCTCACGTCATCACCTTTTTGGATTCCATTTTTGATTGAGAGAAATAACTCCAGGAGATTTTCATTATTGCTTCTGTTTTTTCCCCAGAAAAAAAATAGATGACTGAATAATAAACTTTGAGATCTTACACATAAAAAATCTCTATTTTGATTTCAAAGTTTGAAAGGATAGAATTTTTAGTCCAAAATCAACGTCCTCCACGGTTTTGAGCACGTTGCTCCACTGTTCTTTGGTATCTTGTTTTACTGATGAGAAATGCTGATGTAAGATTTTATTCTGTCTGGAAGCTTTTTTTTTCTTTCACCGTTGATACTCTGACATTTCAGCAAGATGGGTCTAAATGTTCCTTTTTGTTAATTCCTATCCTGAATTCAGTATGCTGTTTCAATTTTAAAATCTCTGTGTGTTTCTTCAACTCAGGAAATTTCTCTTGTTATTTCTTTGACTATTTCTCTCTCTCCCTCTGCCATTTTCTGTGGTCTCTGCTTCTAGGTCTCCTATTTGAAGGGTTCTGAACCTCCTAGATCTGGCCTCTGTGGATCTGAATTTTTTCTCCTTGATGTTTTGCTCTACTTTCTTGGATATTAGTTTTAACTTCTAGATCATCAACTTGGTCTTCATCCATACTAATTGTGTCATTCAGTTCAGCCACTGAATTTTTTTCAGGAGTTATATTTTAAATCTTCAATAATTATTTCCTTTTCTCTGATCACTCCACCTTTATGCAACTAGTTCCTTTCCATTAAATGAAATCATCTCAATTATTGCCAAGGATACTAATGATTATTGATTTTTGAGTTCTCTTATATTTGAAACATCTATTTCCTTTGGAGTGAGCTCTTCTTTTTTCTTTTTTCCCCATTTTAGGCCTTCTCTTTCTGCTGTTGGTTTCTTCCAACATTTGGTGATCCTATTTGTGAATGTAAGACTACGTTGTGAATTTAGTATATGTGCGAGGATACAGGTTCCAGAGATTAACAAGGACCTAACTGTAAGATGGCTTAGACAAGCCAGGAATTTGCTTCTGTCTTATATAAGTCTGAGTGTAAGTGGCCATGGGCTGATATGGTGGCTTGAGAGTGTGGGTATCTTTGATCTTGCTCTTCTGCCATCCACAGCAATTGGCTTCCATCTTACAGCATCATGTCCACACTGTGTTCAGCAGGAAAGGGGAAAGGGATAGCAAGACTGGAAATTGTACATGTTATTTCAGGTCACACTTGCCATAGGGCCGCACCTCACTGCTAGAGAGCCTTAGCAATGTAGTCTCCAGCTGGGTGGCCATGTGGCCTGATCAAATATCCATCACTATATAAAAAGAGGAAGAGTATGTTGATGAAATCATTAACTGGATAGGGCTTCCTGTGAGGTTTCTGGTCTCTTTTTCTGACAGGTTTGTCCTTGAATGTGATGATGAAATCATGAACTCATCCTATTGGGGGAAGGGGTTCTATGTAAGAGGGTGGAGGATTATGATGGCAAGTCTCCCTGTAAGGACGGTGAGGAGGAAGCCAGCCAGGGGACTCCAGCAATCACTGAAAGAAGGGCTTTACTCTGCAGTGGGCATGGTAGTAGACTTCACTGGAGGCAGGTTGCCCATGCCTCTTGCGTGCTCCCTGCCCCCACACTGGGTTGGCAGGGAGTCTGGATTCTCTCAGCTGGTCTCAGACCTTGGTCCCATCACTTGCCTTAGAGAGTATTTCTAGGGCTTGGCCTGCCACTGGCCACCTGCCTCCATATGTAGAAAGTGAGAGGAGTTGAATTGTACTTGCTCATCTGAAAAGTTCTTCAAGGGACTCTGAAATGGTGGCAGCCCATACCTATTCTTTGTTTTGTTGGCTTTTGACTTGAACAATGCTTAGCTTTTCTGGAATAAAAAATCTCTCAGGCCTTTGGGGTCTTGTCTGTAGTGTCTTCTGCTCTGATTTCTCTGTCTATGCAATCTTACGGGTTTCCTATCTTTCTAAGACTTATCAACATTTGTGTCCATGGACGGACCAAAATTCTATCTTGTTTTCTAATATTATGATGTCATCCTTTCAAAATTGCCTTTATCTCCTGACAATTCTAGGATGTGGAGCTGGGCACTTGAGTGCCAGTGGTTAGGAAATCATGCATTGTGGTTCACTGGCAGAGAGGCCGATGCCCTTTCCAGGATCCTGATGCATCAGGAGGAAAATGGGTCCTTCCAGCTGAGGGCCATCAGCTTAGAACCCCACAGTGTCCATCTCTGTGGAGAGTGCACGTGATGGTCCCAACACTGAGGGCAGCAAGCCCACCTAGTTCCACGAAGGGCAGGAATAGCTCGTCTGGCTTGCCTGGGCAGCCTGTGGTCCACCAGGCAGTAGTCAGTGACCGGACTGCCCAAGAGGTCTGCAAGCCACTGTATGGCCACCGGGCATGCTGCTTTTGTCCTCTTTCAGCTTCTGGAAAGAGCATTTGTAGGTAGCCAATTACCCAACTCTCTGTACCTTGCCACCCACGGACCTGAGAATCATGTAGCTGTCTGCACTAAGGGCTGGGAGAGAGGGGCTCCATCCCATCCCCTGGAGGCTGCCCAGAGGCTGTCTCTAGTCCATCACAGCTCCCCTTCCTAAGACGCCTTAGGCTTCCCACATAGTACGTGCTCCATGGCATGGTTCCAAAGGCCTCTTTAGTGGGTCCTTCTTGCAACTCAAGACTCTTATCTCCCCTTCTCCCTCCAGCCTGTGTGTTCTCACCCCAGGGAGCTATAGACTTCTCAGAATGCACACCGTTCCCATTGCCCCAAATGCCCTGTCCCTCCTAGACATGTGGCAAACTCCTGAGTGTCCTTCAAACCCACTTGTGATGATTGATATTGTATGCCAGCTTGACTGGGCCATGGTACCTAGACATTATTCTAGATGTTTCTGGAAGGTATTTTATAGATGAGATTAAGATTAAAAACAGTAGACTTTGAGTAAAGTAGACATTCTCCAGAATATGGGTGAACCTCATCCCATAAGTGGAAGGCCTGACTAGAACAAAGACTGACCTCGCCTGAGCAAGAAGGAATTCTGCCAGCAGATGGATAGCCTTTAGACTCGAACTACGACTCCTCTGGGTCTGCAGCCTGCCAGCCCACCCTGCAGATTTTGGATTTGCCAAGCCTCCACAATCACATGAGCCAATTCCTTAAAATAAATCTCTTTCTCTCTCTCTAAATATATGTATTTACATCCTGTTGGTTCTGCTTCTCTGGAGAGCCCTGACTGTTCACCACCCAGACATCAAACCCTCCAGCAAGCTTCGGGAGTCCCTCTACCATTCAGTCAAACACCTCTGTGTGTCTCACACTGTGTTGTAGTTTGTCTACAGACTTTTCTCCTCCAAAGACACAGGCTTCTTCTAGGCCAAGGAGCCTCCCTCAATCACCATCACTTTCCGAGCACCCAGCACAACGGCAGACACACAAATAAATGGTGCTTAATAACTAATGCTTGTCCGCGGGTAGGTGAACCACTGAGAACGAGAGAGGGGACTGAAGCAGGTGGCCTAGGGGAGTCCCCCTGGCTAGAGGGAATCAGGTCAAACTCTTGAAAGGGACCCTGTAAGGTGGGCCAGAGGACAAGATAACCAGTTCCTGAAAACCAGGCTCATAGAGCCACTTGGAAATACAGGTTAGCAAAGGGCTGTTCAATCTAGGGGAGGACCCCAAGGGTCAACCTACAACCAGTCCCAGCGTCCTGGACCCCACCCCGCAGCTCAGTTTAATCCAATACCTACTGAATCCTGACCACAGTCTCTTGTTAGGAATTCTCACTTTGGGTCTTCCTTTTCTGATGACACCTAAGTTCCAGAAACAGTTGGGGGAATACACTGTTTGTGACCTCCAAGGGAGCAGTCCTCTGCGTTTTCTGACTTGTTACCTGTTCCCTAAACCTCACTAGTTAGTGTTCGTCAAACAAGGAGATGTTGCCAAGTCTAATTTTTCTGAGACTGAATTGCAAAAAAAAAAAAAAAAAGAAAGAAAAAGAAAAAAGAAAAAGAAAAGGCTCATTTGCAATCCACACATCCTTTTCTCCATCCAAACTGAAACCAGACCAGGTGATTTTGAAAATCGTACCCTGGCAGAAGGCATGGCCTGGCGGTGCAAGGCAGGAGGAGGGCCTTTTGAGAATCACTGCTCTGTGCTTCCCAAAGCTCCAAGCACAGGTCTCTGGTTGCCCAGGGCACTGTGAACAAACAAGGGAGCGAAGAGACCAACGTTAAACTAAAAGTAACACCCAAGTTCCTCCTTGCAGAACGAACTAGGACTAAGTGCCTTTGATTCAGGCAAAAGGAAAAGAGCCAAAGAAAAGATAAGCTACAGATTGACCAAGGGACTGGCACTGGGAGAAAGATGAATCACATCTCGTGACAAGAGGACAAACTGAGAATCAACCAGGATAATTACAAAGTGGGGGCTGACATTACTGAGCTCAAGAACCACGAGGGGTTTATTGACATGAAAAAAGAATTAACCAGGGCCTAGAATCACCCACCTAAGTATCTCCCTCCAGAACCCAACGATGCCAGTGCCCGCCCCCACCCTTCATCTCTGCACCTGAGGAAATGGGCAGAGACCACGGAACCCTGGTGTCCTTTTTCCTTTGTCCAGAACCTCAGAAGACCCAGTAGCGTTTCTTGTATATCCTGCAGAAATGGGGTGGCCTCTGCCGGTTGCCAGCCAGCATGGGCCTAGAGGCGCTGGGATATCTAGAAGGGGAAGCCGGGCTGGCCTGGGAAGGCCGTGGTGGAAGGCAGCCAGGAATCATGTCCCCAGAGCGCCAGGCCTGCTCACTCACCTGTGGGGGCTGCGCACTCCCTTCCCAGAGCTCCCAATCCCTCTGACTCAGGACAATCCTCTTCAAACGGGTTTCCCAATTAGCTTGGCCCAGTGAGTGATGTCTCTTTCCCAAACAGGATCACGCCCCTGCCCTCCTGCCCAGGGCATACACAACACCGCCTCCCCGCTCCTGTGGCAAAAACAGTGGCCCATTCTTGATTGCTTACTACCTGCGAGGGGCTGGGCTCCAGCTGGTTTATTCTGCGCCCCCGTGTTGAGCTAAGGGTCTCACGTGGCCTATCTGTAGCTACAGGTTCTAGGAGCAGAGGCTCTGTTTTCATCACCTTTATGGTCGCTGTGCCCGCCCCACAGGCACTCACAGGTGTTTGTGAATGAATGAATGAACGAACGAACGAGTGAAGTTAGGAATGTGGAAAACCTTAGTTGACGAGTAGTTTACAGAAGTTATCTGAGTTCCTTTCCGGAAAAAAAGGGGGTATTTTCATCTCTTAGACTAGAGATTAGGTCAATTTGTTAATGAATCGAATTTTCTAAATGTTGAGTGTCGTTCTCGTAAACACAACTTCTGCAACCTGGTGTATTAGAGGGTGTCTAGTATAGTTCACATACCGTAAACGCCACCCTTCTAAATGTACAATGAAGTGGTTTTTCGTGTATTCATAAGATTGTGCAACCGTCATCACTATCTAGTTCCAGAACATTCTCATCACTCCAAAAAAAAGCCCCGTGCCCCTAGCAGTCACTCCACGTTCCCCTCCGCCGCCCCCGCCGTAGCCTCTGGCAACCATTACTTTATGTTTCTGTCTCTATGGGTTTGCCTATTCTGGACATTTTACATAAATGGAATCCTACAATCTTTGGTCTTTCGTGTCTGGCTTCTTTCACTTAGCATCATATTTTTAGTCATTTGTTTTAAAAAATATCAGTATTCCATGGTGTTTCTCATGGCATCCTGGGCCCCAGGGGTTCTAAGGCCATAATGCCTGGGTGACACCCAGGTCAAAGCCAGCCAGCATGAGCCATCAGGATGGCATGGGGTCTGGTGGCGGATGTGTGGAACCAGGTGGTGTGGGAGTCGGATAGTAGTCACAGCACGGACAGTCTGGGGCCGGGAGCAGAACCAGTGGTTAGGAACAAGTCAGGCATGGGGACTGCACTTGGAATGCTCCTTGGGGGGGGCCCCTGTGGGGTCCTCAGGAGAGCCCAAGGGAACAGCTGCCTGCAAACCCCATTCTCTGGTGGGGAGAGAGGTGTGTCAAGACCACCAGTCCTGGACCTGCTGTTTTGAGTTTGAAGGGACAGCCCCATATCTAAGATGGCCTCAAAGCTCAACAGAAGGTGTGGGTCCCCAGGGCTTGCTGACTCAGATCTTGGGGTGCAGAATGGACAGCAGCCCTCCTAACTGCGTTACCACCCTCTCTAACCCAGGGCTCCTTTTAGCTGGGAAGTCACTCCTGGCAGGAAATCCCAGCAGGCTAAGTGGAGCCAAGAACGCTTTGGTCTTAGGCGGTTTGTCCGTAAATTGATTAATTAATTAACAGTTAATTCTCTTCTTGTGTTTTTGTTTGTTTGCAATTTTAAATTGCTTTATTCCACAGAGCATCTGATGAGGTTTACAAAAACAAAATCAGAGCATGAAATAAAAATCACAAATCAACCCAGGGGAAATGGAAGACACAAGGTCTAGACCAGAGGGATAGAAGAACGTGGATAAGCAGGGGAGAAGGCCCCACATAGTGGCTGAGTCCAGGCCCCAGACTCGGGGTGCAGGTTCCTGGCAGTGAAAGGAAAGGACAACATAGCTGAACATTCTCGTGTCCTGATGACAAACACGCCAGTTGCTCAGAAAAAGCACAGCTCTTCTTGGCACTAAGATCTGAAGGGAATTTGTCTCATGCTGTTTTCTACAGGGAGACATCCATGAAGTCATTCCTCTGATAGTCCTGGGGCTCCCAAGGGCCAGGACTGGGCTGGGTCTCCTGGCACGTAGATGCAGGTGGGCCCCACACTTTACATCATTAGCTCTTGTTTGGGAAACACTGTGCCGTTTGGTGACCACCGTTTCAAGTTTTGCCAGAAACACATGCCATCTGTTCTATTATTTATGTGATATTTTCATTTACATCTGATGAATCTGACTTGTTAAAACACAGGCTCCACCTCAGCAGCAGGGATCGCAGGCATAACTCTAGGGTTTTACTGAATTAAAGACATTACTATGAGCCTAGAGAATTTCACCCATGTTCCCCTAAAATCATCTCATGTTCTACTAGTGGTTTGTGTCCTGCACTTGGGAAATAAGCCCCCACCCCTGACTCTCGATGCACCGGCCACACCTTCCTTTATGGACACGAAGTCCCCCCCCCCATCCTCCACCTGACGGAGTGATGGAGACGGTCCATGCGCCAGCCCTGGTTTAGGGTCTCTCATCAAACTCCATCAAGGGAAGGGCCCTTGAGCAGCACCCAAGTTAAAGCCTAAAGCCTCCATGTGATAGAGGAAGAGGCTGGGGCTCAGGGAACAGAAGGGACTCGTCCCGAATCACAAGGCCAATGACAGCGTCCATGGCAGGAGCCTCCCAGCCTCACCTTCACCACTGCTCTACGTGGATGGGTGAACATTTATATGACTGAAGACTGGAACTCACTGGAGGAGGCTGGCTAATGGAGGGATGGGGTCTCACCCAAGTCCACAGCAAACCCCATGAGGGCAGGAACCACGTCTATTTTTTTCACCAGGGTAAATCCCACACCTGGCCCTCTGCCTGGCACATAGCAGGTGCTCAGAAAACACGAGGGCGCTGTTACTGCCAGGTTCAGGATGACGATCCCTTCTTGGAGGGAGGGAGGGCCCTGGGATGGTGTAGTGGCTGCCAACCGTATTTGCTGAAGTCTTTCTCAGGCCGGGGGGTAGATTTTCTGCTGTTGGTTATATTATTGCTTATTTTGTTGTCACTATTTGGTTGAAATATTTTTAAAAATTTAAATATATTTGTTAAATACACCATAAATCTAGTATCACTTAACAAGTGTGGTTTTTTTCTCTGCTAACATAACGCTCTGTGCTGTGGCTCTAGTGACTTTAACTGAAGTGGATGAAATGACACCCCAGCTGGGGGTCTCCTCAGCTTGTCACCTCTCCCTCCACTTCCAAAGCCTGGGGCGCTTGGGGGGTGAGTCTGAGCATGACTGAAGCCAACCAAGGCAGACAGCGCATCTCAAACCTGGTCATGGCATCACTGGCATGGCTCACACAAGAGAAGACACGTGGCGAACCCCCGGGCTCCGCTGATGAGGGCCCCATCCAGGCAATGAGAGTTTCTGTAAAACCAAGCCACCGACCAATATCTTTGTTCCCCAGCTGCAAAAGGACAAGTCTTGGCATGTATATACTTTGTGAACAACAGACTCTTTGGGGGGTCAAATGCCAGATTAGGGTGTATGCTGAGATTGCCAAAGTGGACCACAGTCTCAGAGTGTTGAGGCTGGAAGGAACTTTCTAGGGCATTGGCACCAGCTCCCACAGGAGCTGTAAGCCTCCCTTAGGGACTGCTTTCAGGAGATTACTCATGACCTGGGGCAACAGCAATTGGCTTTTTTTTTTTTTCTGCAAAAGGAGGCTTTTTTTGTTTTTGTAAAAATGGAATCACTCTGTGCACATTTCTCTGCACCTACTTTTCCCATGGAGGGTCTTTCTGGGTCAAAGGCCAACATTTTTTGAGCAGTTAGTATATGGCAGGCACAGTTATAAGCACGTCACATGAATCAGGCCTATAGGGCGGGCACTATAATAATCCCTGTTTTACCAAAGAGGAGACTGATGGTCAGAGAGGTTGTGTAACAGTTTGTACGTAGTGGGATCCAGATTTGAACGCTGGCGATCTGTCTCTAGACCCTGTGCTCCCAATCACTGCTCTTTACTGCCTTCCTGAATAGATTCAGGGCCTGTCTCATTCTTTTCAACAGCTGAACGACAGGCCACCGTTTGGATATAACACCTTCAGACTCCCCTACTGTTCAGTTTTCATATATTTTTCTAATTCCTTGTGCCCCTGGAATTTTGTGATAAACATCCTCTGTACACATATCTTTACAGACCAGTGCTCTTGTTCCGTAGGCCAGGTTCCCCGAAATGGGACCATGGCTCAAAAGGTATGTGTGTTTTGCGTGGGAATATCTATGGGGCCTATTGTTTGCGGCATCCTCCTGAGAATGAGCTGTGTGGTTTTCACTCACTGGTTTTTGCTTTGTTTTGTTTTTTTAAAAGATTTTATTTATTCATTTGACAGAGAGAGAGAGACAGCCAGCGAGAGAGGGAACACAAGCAGGGGGAGTGGGAGAGGAAGAAGCAGGCTCCCAGTGGAAGAGCCCAACATGGGGCTCGATCCCAGAACTCCGGGATCACGCACTGAGCTGAAGGCAGACGCTTAATGACTGAGCCCCTCACTCACCGGTTTTGATTCTGTCCTGAAGACACAGCTCTGACCCCTTGTCAATAGGACAAACCCCAGAATGGCTAAGGACCGTCTTCTCCTCCCTAGAGTCCTCAACCGTTCCTCTGATACCGTGGTTACGTGTCCCCTGTGGCTGATCCAGATACCTCTTAAAGTACAGTACCCTTTGGGGTGACCTCCTCCCCATTGAAAGACACACGGAGAGGGACAGAATCTTTTCTGATGTCAATGGTGCAGTAGGAGGGATCCAAGTAGGTAGGGTTCTGAGTCCTTCTCTTCAGCCCCCCAAGCCACACACATGCCTTCCTGAGAAAAAGATCAACCAACCAAATTCTATCCCCCATGTAAGAAAATGGAGCCCATTCTTCAATTAGGGAAAACCCCAACGACTTCGGAGCTGGACAGACCTTCAAGCATCTTTGAGCTCAATGCCTTAGTTTACAAACGAACCCTGGAGGGCAATGACCAGCCCAGGCTCACACGTGGGGTGTGGGAGCTGGGAGCCGGGTCACCGGGGGGTGCTTGGTTCCAGCTGCCTCTGCCCGCTGGTCCCTAGGAGCCGTTTTACTAGAAAGGCACAGTGTAAATATTTCCCTAAGAAGCCAAGAGAGGAAACTTACCCAGGCTGAGCAGCCCTGTGCTGGGCACTGGCCACGGACACAATGCTCAATGAGGGCCATTATCTGGGAAGGGAGAGCTGTTTGCTCCACTTCGGGACGGTGCCAGAGCCCGGAGCCACCAGGCTTGCCACTCTGGCTGCCACACAGAAGAGTCTCCTTGCACTCAGCAGTCTCTGTGGTTATGCAATGCTGGGCCAGAAGGTTAACTCTCCCCAGACGGGAGCCAGCCTTGCTCCTTCCTGCCTGAGCGTGTCCGTCTGAAAATGCTCAAAATCGAGGGCCTCCATGTTTGCAACAAAATGCGCAGGCCCTGAAATGGCTGGTTTATTCCAAAGGGTGTAGTGAGTCCATCTGGCACCTTCCTACCAAGGCCCGGGCCCCAGCCACGGTGACTGCCCACTGCTCCCCAGACATCGCTGACAGGCCTCGTGGCCCGGCCTCCCAGGACTCTGCTCCTGCCGTTCTCGGGCCTGGCATGCCCCTCTTGCCCCTCGGCCTCTGTCAGTGGTGCCGGTCGAGCACCCCTCTTTCTTAAGCACAAGGGCTACCCCGCGTTCACAAAGCCTCCCCAACTACCCCACCAGGAGTCCTGGACCTCGAGGAGTGAGTTTTCCAAACAAAAGAGATCTTGGATGTTATCTCTCCAACTTCTCCATTTTCCAGACAAGGAAACTGAGGCTGATGGGGGGTTGACTAGCCGGAGAGCAGACTGAGTCAGTGTGACTGTCAGCAGGGCTCTCCTCCCCAGACTCTCTCGCACCTCACACCCCGGACACTTCCCAGAACTCAACCACTCCCCACCGCCTCCACAGCCGCCAGCCTGCTCGGCGACACCATCCCCTCCTGGTGCCCACATCAGCTTCCCAGCTGGTCTCCCCTTCTGCCCTGGCCTCCTGCCGTGCGGTCTCCACACACAGCCGGGGGGCCTTTCAGAACGTTCAGCAGACCTCCAAGGACTTCTCAATTACCTGCCCACCCACTCCTCCCCCCGCCCCCCCATCACAGCTCTGCCTCAACGCCCTTCCCCAGAAAGTACAGCCCTCTCTCTCTCACCCTTCAGGTCTTCGCTCAAATGCCACCTTCCGAGGCCCACCCTGACCACCAGGTTCTTTTCTTTCCTGGCTCACCTCACCACACTGGGTACTCCACCCAAGTACAAGATGACATCTGTACTTTACGGAGGATGTAAAATATACATTATGTGGCAAGGGGACAATACGGGTGTCTATTTCCCCTACTACAATGGAACTCCAAGAGTAGGAATCTGCATCTTGTCACCTAGAACGATACGTGGCACGCTCTGCGCAGGCATGGCTGATTTTAAGGAGGATCCCCCTCTAAGGATGGGTGACGGTGATGGCAGTCCTCGTGTCACCATGCCAAAGCACCAGTGAGCTAGGAGTGGGGGGAGGGGACGAGTCTGGTGGCACAGGCAGGATCAATGGAAGGAGAGGCTCTGAAGGCTCCAGGGAGGCCAGGTGAGAGGCTCTCTGTTTAGGACCTGATGGGGGATGCCAGACCTGGGCCTCAGTGCCTTCTGAGCCAGGCCCAGGCAGGGCTGCTGCAGAACGGCTGATTCCCAGCAGCAGCCACAGAGCAGTGCCACTGAGGCATGGCCAGCCCCTCCCTCCTTTCAGGTACCCTGACTCTACCAGTCCAAAAACCTCTCTATCACTTTAAAGGCTCCCCAGTGGGAGACACATAGGCCCCTGCTGGGTTTGGGGGTCTCTGCTGAGCTCCTCTGCTTTATTCTCAGGCATAAATATCTGCTGAGTGAATAGAGAGAGAGAAAAGGGAAGGGGAAGGAGCCAAGAGAGACCCGGGAGAGGAGACGAGGGCCCGGAGCCACAGAGCGACCCCGAGGAAGCCTGCCAGCCAGAACCCCGGCTGAGACAGACTGGCTTGTCCTGACAGGTGGACAGGCGGTTCCGGTTCCCCCTTGCTCTCCCTCACCTGCAGCTACGCCAGTCGGAAGCACATATCTCCCGCGATCAGAAACTCCTGATTTCGGTTTTATTTTGATTGGCATTTTTATTTACCCATGGCACAATTTCTTTGAGGTTGGCTGGTTCTATTCTAAAGAGGGGCCAAAACCATGTTCCCGGGTGACTGGCTGTGGACACCCCCCTTCTCAGTCGGCCCCAGTCCATCCTGACTCTGCTCTCTGCACACTTCTCGGGCTCTTTCACCAGAGCCTTTTCTCCCAGAGGCATGTGTGCCTGCCTCAGGCTCCGGTCCTTAATCTCCTGCCTGTCTCCCTCCCATTTCTCAGCTCCCACAGCTGCACACATGCCCTGCCCTGCCTCGGAACGCCCCGGGCCTGCGTCTCCAGTGGCAATGGCTCAGCTTGGACAACCTGCTGGCCTCTCGAATTCCATATGCTTAGCACCCACCTCGTCGCTCCCCCTCTCCCTCTGGGGGAGCCATTCTCCTACACTTCCTGGCCTACAGTCTCAGAAACACCCCACAACTCCACTCTTCTTCCCCTATATCACCCATTCACCCATCCGCCCCACCCATTCCCTCACTGACTGAGTGCCCTGTGTGCGAGGCTGTGCTGAAATCTGGGGATGTTCACCATGCCCGTCCCTCCTCCCTCTGTGGGACCTGCAGGACCACCCCAGACCCTGAGATTGTGAGAGGAAGCCTAGTCCAAACTAGCCAGTCCCACATCTGCAAGTAAAGTCACAGAGTGATCTTGGGTGAGTCACTTGCCACATCTGAGCTCAGGTGTCCTTCTCTGCTCTTGGGAAAGATGATCCGCTCCTGCTTCTCCTCTCCCCGGCCTGGCAGTGACACCCACGGGGGATGCCAGTCTAAAGAATGCTTACGACCATCACCTTCAACCATACTGCAGCCTTCCTCCTACAGACCATGGCCTTAACCCCTTCCAACCTCCTAGCCTCCTGAGATCCGGCCATACAATCTGCATTTTAAAGAAACACCCGGTGGTACAGTTGTAGGAGGCTGGTTTGTGAACTGCACTTGGAGAAAGTCTGGCTCATGAGATAAAGTTCAAACTCCCTCTCCATCCCTGCAGTCCCTGAGCAGACCCCACCCTGCTTTCCAGGCACAGGTCCCAGTCTCCGGCAGGGGGCCTTCCACGGTCACCAGGCTGGTCCATCCGCTCACCAGCCTGAACCCAGAACTCTTCTCTTGCCACTTCCCCAGCACAGAAAGCCTTCCTGGGCTCCGTCTCTCTGCAAGTCTCTTTCCCGCCCTGCGAGGTCCAACTTAAATGACTTCTCCTTCTTCCATGAAGGTCAGAAACACCTTGTCTTGGGTTCCCTAGCGGGCACTTTCCCTGTCATTTCCCTCCTGGGTTGCTGGCCGGCTTCTCGCCAGCTCCCTGCTGAGCTTCCTGTCCAGACTGTAAGCTCCCCAAGGGCAGCCACCCATCTTACAGATCTTGAGATCTACGTGTTCAACCGCAGCGCGTGCTGAGCGTCTGAGACTCCCACACACCCCCGGGGCACACGGGGGGGGGAGAATTCCTGCGTGAGGGGTGCCCCCTGTAAAGCAAAGACAGAGGGTACTTGCGTACTTGCCAGAGTAGAAACATAGATAGGGGACCACAGGGTCCCAGAGCAAAGGTTCCTAATGTCCTGGGGGAGGCGACGAGGGGGGCAGAGAAGGAGAATCCAGAAGGAAGGAACTCAGGGGAGAAGGATTAGTGTGAGCAGTCCCTTCCACAGCAGCACCACCAAGTGGGGGAGGAGGAGGGAGGAGGACGGAGAAGGGGAACGGGCTGGGCTGGGGAAGCTGAGCTGAGGAGGAGCCGGGCTCCTCTTGTGGGTCAGGGGTGGCAGATCCAGCCCGCTGCCTGTTCTTGCACATCGAGTTTCACAGCCGCGCCCCGTCCTTTACACACTACCCATGGCTGCTTGCACGCCGCACAGTAGAGGGAAGCAGGTGCAAGAGAGACCGTGAGGCTCACAAAGCTGAAAATAGTTACTATCTGGCCATTTCAGAAGAAAAGTGTTGCTGCTCCCTGCCACGCGTGTGGGAAGGGACCGGTGGATTTTAAGCGGGGGACCGCACAGTCAGATTTTTATCTTCCTATCGCTCTGGGACAATGTAGGGATGGGCTGGGGCAGACGAGCTGGTGGGAAGGGAAGGCGGTTGGGAGGTTAGTGTAACTGTCCAGGTGGGGGGTGGATGTGACACCAGACCTGCTGTTTAGCCTGCACTGGGCTAAGCTCTTTCCACGCGTTCCCTCGTCTGCCCTGCACGGCAACTGCAGGTAGTGTCGTTCCCCCTCTTACAGAGAAGACACAGGGAAGTGAAGCCACTTGCCCAAGGTCACACAGCTGGTAGGCAGTGGAGCCAGAACGCAAACTCAGTGCCAAGCTCAAGGTCTTCGGGGTCAAGCATGTTTGCTTGTTGACAGATCCCTCCGAGCTTCCCTGAGCACTCACAGAACACAAGTCTTCTATAGGCGAAAATCTTCCCTGAGTCGAGTCAGGCAGGAAGTGGGAGGCAGGAGTGTGGCTATTTTGGAAAAGCGACACGAAAAACCACGAAACTTCCTACCTGTCCCGTTTTGCTCCCATCTGTCTTCGGAAACAAGGCTGCCCTCTCTTAGATAAAAAGGTATTTCTCCCCACACGGTGGCTCTGCCGCTGGTGGTGGGAGAGAGCCCTAAGCTTAGCACACGTTCGCTATTTTTAAAGGACTATATAAACAAACAGGGCTATGTAAATAAGAAAAAAAATGAGGTCATCCTTTTAAAATCTAAAAATGTTCTTTTTCGATGGGGTGAGCAGCAAAACCTCAGAAAGAACTGGTGCTTTTTTATCCCTGAGAGGCCTTCTCCAGCCCACAGTCTCCTGAAGACACCAGGCCGGCCCCTCCCTTGCTGGCACCCACCCGGGAAGGCAGGCACCTGGGAGCCGGGACTCCTGGGTTTTATTCCTGACTCTGCGGGCTTTGCCTCGAACACCCAAAGTGACTGGCCGACCTGAGCCGACACCTCCCTGGGACATGGGTCCCCATCCAGGTCACGCACAAGACCTTCATCCCATACAAACCTGCGCGCCGAGCCAGCTGTCCCCTCTGCCGTCCTGACCCCTCTCCCCGGCCCACACCTGCATTTGCCAAGTGGCCGCAGGGCTCTCTGCGGGCTGCTGAGGAGCCATCTGTGGACTCCCTCCCCATCTCCTGGCCCCACGCCTCGGATTTCTCTGCGCATAATGTACTCTCCCCACCTTCCTCCAGACCTCTTCTCCCAAGCTGATGGCTGGAAGTCATTAGGGCGGCCCTGGGAGTTGTGTTTAGGTCATCACCAATCATTAGGAGACACCCCCGTTTCGGCAGGAGCCCAGGAGGCTTTGCTGTTTCCCAAGAACTTCTTCCCACCCACAGCATCACCCCTGCCCCCACCTTCCACGCCTCCCCCTCTGCCTCTCAGCCCCAGTGCCCTCCTCCGTAAAGCACAGAACTGAGAACCGCCAGAATCTGCTGAAGGGGCGCCTTTCAAACTGCTCCACAGACTTGTTCCAGAGGCTCCTCAAGTGTCACTGGAGCATTTTAGTCCAAAACTATAGTATGACTCCTACATAAAACTGTTCCGGAAAATGGCCCTGGGCGTTCACACGTGTTCTACGGCACGGCGCAGTAACATGCCAAGTACACACAATAGGGGTGGCCGGCTTTAACTTGGTTTGCGCGGGGCTCAGACAAAAGCCCGCGTAGACCTTGAACTTCAGTACTGAAATATGTCTTCGAAGATTGGAGCTCTTCCCTGGCATCTCTCCGTTGCTGCTTCTTACCTTCGGGGCTATGCACGCTGACACAAAACCACACAAACAAGTATACTCTAAAACTTTCCATGATACGAGAATACGGTATGTGGGTTATCACAAAAACGTCATCACTGATTGCGGGCTTCCTGTCCGAGTGTTGTAATGAGAAGGGATTCAAGCGGTCACTTGATACTGTCAGTGATGCAAGCCAGAATTCCCTTCTGCTCCTTCCCCAATGTCCATATCACATTGAACTGAAGACCATTCTGGGCGGAACGTACGCTATTAGAGGTCTGTTACCATTCACATCACCGTATAGATAGGATCGAGAATTTTCTTAATACCGTGCAGCCCAGCCAAGCAAAAGTAAGAAAGCAATGTTAGATATGAACGTGTGTAAGCGATAAAATGATTATGGAACAGAGGCCAGCAAGATTCTATAGAGGACCAAACAGCAAGTATCTTTGACTTTGTGGGAGAGGAAGTCTGTCCCAATTACTGAACTCTGCCATGAGAGCAGGAGAGCAGCCATAAATAATGTGGAAATTCATGGCATGACTGTGTCCCAATAAAATTTTATTTACAAAACTCAGGCAACAGCCCGGATTAGGCCCATGGGCAGGCGTTTGTCAATCCCTGACCTAGACTCTGAGATTTCAGTGTGTGTATTGATGGGCTTTCATTATAAATAGATGTCAAAATTTTGGATTTAAATGATAAATGTATATTAATACACTACCACTTGAATCTGTTTTATATTACTGGCATGCCACGCAGGATTTGACTTTTAACAATGGCTTCTAAGACCACAGAAGTGGGCGAACTACTAGCAGAGAGCTTTGCTGCTGAGAAAATGTTTTCCTGTCTGTTTTCAAATTAGATTCATCTTGACTTATTCAGAAATCAGGAGTATTTTGGGGAGAGACCCAGTCCAGGTCCCTAGTAAGGGAGAGACAGGACACCACATCCCCTTGCCCTCGAATAATCTCAGACATAGCCATTCCTGAGCTCACATGGTGCGAATGGACCTCCCCAGCATGGGGGAGTCAGCAACGCCCGCGAAGTCTGGCGCACAGCTGGCTCCTACACGGCACACCCACCTGCCCAGGCCCGAGCCCTCTACCTTCCTCAGATGTCGTCTATTCTACCCCCTCCGTGGTGGCTNCCGTGGTGGCGGGGGGGGGGGCTGTGCGCTGGGGGGGGGCATGAGCACCTGGACACTCCAGAAGCCCTGAGTCAGCACCCCATTAATCACAGAGGCTTTTATTCCCCAGGGAGAGCACAGGAAGGGGCGGGGACCAGATTTCTTGCTGGAACTAACGGGCTCATTTCCCTCTAGACCAGTCCCTTCCTTTAGCGATGCTTCCACACGGCTGGAATTCAGCAGTGAAGTGGGGGAGGGCGAATGCCACGTCTGCGGGGGGTCCCCCCAGACCCCCGTTGCCCCGTACTCCCCTTGATGGTCCTCCCATATCTCTTCCTGCATCCCTCAGAGGTTTCTGCTTCCAGCCCAGTCCACGTATTTCCTGCACACCTAGCTAAATGCACCCAGTGCCCTGAGACCACCGGCGGAGGAGACCCACCAAGGCTGTGACATATGCAGAAGGAAACTACCGCTAAACTGAGGCATGAGATGTCCCAGGATGCCAAGGAAGGGGACCCATTTCGCATGGTGCTACTGATTCCTATTAAAATGTAGATATTCCTGGGGAAGGGTCACTCTTGAAGCTGTTACTGCTTTTCTTCAGGAAGCATCTTGGTGGAAAGACAGCGCTGGGGAGGCCCGAGGAGGCGCTGCTCCTTCTCGCGGTGTGACCGTCTTTAAATGACTGAACCTCTCTGTGCTCGGTTTCCTTATCTCTACAAGAAGTGCGATAGAACCAAGACCCCCTCGGGTCTGAGCAGAACTGGGGTTTGTCTATAAAGTGCCAGGCCCCATACACAGTGCTGGTCGCTCTAGTTCACTCTGACTCTTGGGGACCAGAGGGCGGAGCATGACAGACATGTTACAGCATGGCAGCCAGGAGGGCAGAGAGGGGGCCACCCTGCCTGCACGAGTCAGCAGGGCTGCCTCACATCTGGGGAGCCCTTACTACGTGTCCAGAAACATTCTAGGGGCCTTCCCTGTATCTGCACAGCAACTTGTGCGGTGGGTGCCATGACCGGCCCGTTGGACTAGCGAGAGAGGTGAGCAAGGCGACCAAGCAACTGGCCTCCCGTATAGTAAACGCCTCCCAAAACCAGTAAGTACCGGAGCTGGGCTTTGAACTCAGGAAGGTCCACAGCCTCCACCATTAAGCACCACATCAAACCCCTCCTCTCAGAGGGAGGCACAAATGCTCGGTCCTTCCTCAGAGGGCAGGGGATGATGGCTCTGCCTCTGCCGGGTAGCCCTGCTCACGGCCCGGGTCTAGAGGACCCACGCGGCGCAGCTGAGCTGTGGGCAGAGGCCGGGGCCCAGCCCCCCCGGTTCGGGCAGTTACGGCGATGCCCTCTCCGAGGGCTGCCTGAGGCCCTCCCCTCCCGTCTGTAAGCCAGGGGCACATGAAGGACGGCCACGAGGCAGCGCTCACCGCAGGCAGGCGGCCAAGCCCCCCGGGCCTCAGCCGAGCCCGAAGACCAAACACAGGGTGAGTTTTACCAGAGCGCAGCGGAAGAGGCCTGGAGCCCCAACCATTGGCCGAGTCTGAACCAAAATACAGATTTCTGTAGCCCGATCCCGAGAGTCTGATTCAGAGAACACAGGTGGGCCAGGGAATCTACTTTTTCTTTCTTTTTTTAAAACCAGGCGCCCCCTGCAACCTACACAGGTGATTCTGATACACCCCAAAGCCAGACAAAACATCCAAAGACGGATTCCCAGCCCACAGACCTCTAACCCTGCACAGCTGACCCCGACCACCGCCTGAGCCTAACCTGGGACCACCGCGCATTCCTGAAGAGCCAACTATACAGACACACAGACATCTACCCATGCAGGTCCCCTCCCCAGGCGAATTCAGTCAGCATCTCCGGAGGTGGGGCCCTGCTACTAGAATTTTTTAAAAACTTTCTGGAAGATTCTAACATGTAGCCAGGGCTGAGAACCCGACATCCTTTCAATTTTTCACCACAGAGAGGGTCCTGAAGAGATGTGGCTCAGTCTTCAACACCCACTGTGCTCCTCTGGGTAGGGAGGGGGTGGCCAGGGGCTCTTCAGGCAAGAGCCATCATAGGGGCAGGCGGAGAGGGGAGCAGAGAAGACCGTGGAGCTGTGGCCTGTGGGCTGGTGTGTGGGAGGCTGGGGTACCTTGAGAAGAGGTGTTGCCAGGGACAGAATGGAAACTGAGGAACTAGGAAGATAATGGGGGAGATGAGGTGGGGGCAGGGAAAGAGTGCTGGCCCTCAAGGTCTCTACTCCTGGCCAAGAAATCCTGAGGACTTCCAATTTTCACAGAGGCTCAAGGAAGGCAATAGTAATAATAATAATGATGATGATGATGATAATAATAATAATTTGAAAGAGGAATACATTTGAAAGAGGAAGAACACTAGCAAGCTCATGCAAGAAAGACCAAAATGGTGCCCCCAGCAAGCATACTCAATGACAGCCCATTTCTTACCTGTGCTGAAGGCACCACTTTCGATGACCAAAACTAAAACACTGTTCTCTTTGGAAACCAGCGTTCATGTCCACTTCTGCTGCGTGGCCTTCCTCTCATGCTCTGCTCTGCCCTGTGGAAGGGAGAGCTGGCCTGGCCAGTATCTTTTGAGGCTCCGCCATGAACTAGTTAGAGGCTGCTGGGTTGGTGCCTCGAATCCTGCAGGGGACGGTCGAAAAGTACGGTCAAAGAGTTTGCTTGGTCAACTTCTTCAGACACAGAACAATCTCTGCCTGGTTCCAGGAGGCCCAGGCCCCCACAGCTCCTCCCAAGCTGCTTGTCTTGGGCTAGATCCCCATGTCCCCTGGGGAGACATTGTGGCTTGGCGGCCCTGGCACCCTGTTGTATCTTGCACATGGCCCCTAAGTTCTCAGAGCCCCTGTTTCTCCACCAGTAAGTAGGCAGAACTCCAAGATGGCCCTCAAGGTTTCCCGTCCCCCTGGTGCACACACACTACATGATCCCCAGGCCTGTGAATATGGTGCACTTTACTCTCATGATTAGGTTATGTTACAGGGCACAGCTGATCTCAAAATAGATTGTTCCGTGGGCTTGACCTAACCAAGAAAGTCCTTTCAAAGCAGAATTTTCCCTGGTTGGTGGCCAAAGAGAAAGTCATGGGGATTAAAATCAGGATGACTTGACTTGCAAGTTTGCTGCCTTGAAGACAGAAGGGCATGTGGAAAGGACTTACAGATTGAGATCAGTCCCCCGCTGACAACCGCAAGAAAATAGGACCTGAGTCCTACAACCAATGGATTGTACCTGGATTCCCACAACAAGTGAATGAGCCTGGAAAAGCAGAAGTTTCCCCAGAGCCTCAGGATGAGAGCTCAGCCTTCAGGCACCTTGATTTCATCCTTGAACAGAGAACCAGCCTCTTTGTACCAGTCTTCCCACCTCTAGAACTGTGAGCTAACAAATGAGTGCCATGCAGGTTGAGATGCTTTGTTACACAGTGAGGGAAAACCAATACCACGGGCACAAGTGATTCACATTCAGGCCCGAGCGAAAATTAAATCCAAGAGCACACTGCACTCCCCAAATCACTAAACAGAACAGAGCATTCAAGGCCAAAGGAGGCCTGGCTCAGGGCAGGGGCTCAACCACGATGACCCGTCAGTGGATGAATGAGTACGCAACAGTTTTTATTAATCAACTTGCTGAGAATGGCAAGTACCTTCCAGGGTTTTTGTGACTCGGCGTTCATTGTCCCACAGCGTGCCCAGTGGTCTAGGTCTGGAGTAACGTGCACACGGGTCTGGGGCACTGTCCCCTTCATTACATTGCACACTGCAATTTTACTGGCCCAGCCTTAGAAGAGTTAGTGTTCTGGCAACTGTATCCCACGGTGGATTCCTACAGAGCGTGCAGGTAGATGAAGCCACCATGCTGTCCCCTCGCTGCCATACCCACTGCTCTAGAATCCAGCCAGCCCTGTCCCCCACCCCAGGGCAGCATCACACCACCACACAGGGGCCTCCGTCCATCATCTCCTGATTCTGTCGTCTAAACCATCCAAATTTTTCATCACTCCTCAGTGTTCATCAGCCCCAGATCTCACCCTCCCCATAGATCTCAATTATTAATACAAACAGCTGTGCTCCATACCTTCCAATGTGGAAACACTGATTTTTTAGAACATGCTATCCTTTGAACACAGTCCACAATTCCCCACCTCTGAGCCTTGGCTCAAATGCTATACCCCACCCCCCCAACCAAGCCTACCTGGCCAAATCCTGCCCATCTTTCCTCAAAAGACTCAGCCAGCCCCCCAAAACCTGATCATAAGTCCTGCCTCCCCAGAATAACCAGAGCACATTTGTTGTGCCTTTTAAGATAGATAACGGTGCCCCCTGTGCACAGAGACTCTAGGAATCTCGCAGGTCTTGTGACTGCACATACCTCCATGGGGTCAGTCTGACCCACTCCCCACCCCTAGAGACCGGTACAGGGTCTCATGCACAGTTGGTGTAGAACGATTCTCTTTAGAACCTAACTGGGTAGCTCATTCATTGAACAGATATTCATGCAACACCCATTGGGTCAAGCCCAGTGGTAAGTGCTGGACACGGAAGAGTCAAGAGTCAGTCTCTGCCTTCAAGGGGACCGCAATTGTGGGGGGAGGGGCCAGGAATGAAGGGATGCATAGAGCCACCGGTTTGAAGCTACTATACCTTGAAGGCATAAAGAAAAGACCCGTCAATTTTGACGGTGTCTGAATGTATGAGAGAGAAAGAGGGAGTATTTCAAACAGTAAGAAGGGTACATAGACAGGGGACCCCAAACTGGCTGAATGTTCGACAAGTTGCATGCTGTCCATATGGCTGGATATGAGGGGCAGTGAGAGTTCAGGAGGCAAGAGCTGGCCAGGGGAGAACTTGGTGTGTGGAACAGCCTGGACTTGATCTTGCAGTGGAGTGAGCTCACCACATCACTTTAATCAGTGAGGTGATGTGGTCAGGACCAGAGGTGTGGCTGGAGGGGAGGACCGGACCAGAGGGAGGAAGCAAGCCACTGTCCCTCCCCCACCCCCCGCCAGAGAGTCCAGCACCACTAGACCGCCACTCCTGACCTCCAGCCGCAGGTGAGAGCTGGGTGGACACACCTGCATCCGGGTCACCAGGAAATGTTACACACACCTGGGTTCTACAGGGCAAATGGAGCCCATGTGTTCACCTCTTCTCCCCTCAACACCAGTGAAATAAAAAAAAAGAAATGTTCAAGTAAGTACAGCTGTAGGGGAGCACCAGCTGGCCAGCAAGTCTGAGGAAAAGCAGACAAGGAGGAATGACAGAAAATCAAATCAAAGCTAAGCAAGCTTCGCCCACCAGGGGCAGGCAAAGGCCCACCTGCCAAATTCCCAGGGAATCCTGCTCAGAGGCCGTGGGAGCTGGGGCAGGGCCGGCTGGCTGGAATTGATGAAATGCAAGGATAATGAGTGAATCCTTTGGGTTTCCAAAGAGACCAAAGTAGGAAGGAGAGGAGAAAAGAAACCACCTACCCCACATCTACTGTCTTTGTTAGCAGCACTGTTCTTCCAGGAGACTCTAGCCCTGACAGATGGCCTGACTGCTCATGACAGAAACTTCCTGAAGGATCCATCAGCCCGTCAATCAACAGTTTGTACCCTAAGATTCTTTGAGTGCCTTGCCTTGCCTCAACATCCCCCTCACCGTTCCCCTCAGTCCCAGTCTGTTGGATTGTACTCCTTGCACGACCCTGATGAAACCCCACACTGACGTATCTGTTTTAAAGGAGACTTTCAATCCTCAGCAAATCCCGACATTGCCTATCTTCTCTGGAGATGCCAAAGCTCCACGCAGGTGATGTTACCCCTTACCCAGAGGAGCAGCTTTGTCCCCAGAGTTTGAATATCAAATTGACATTGGGCTTGACATCCCTTCATTAACTGCCAGAGGGCAATAAGACTGCAGAGCTCTGAGGAAAAAGGGTTAAAGGATCCGTTGTTACTCCACCCCCTCTCAAAGCCAAAGAGAGAAGTACTAAAAATAGTATGCCACCCACTTATCTTTTCTTAAAACAATTACTCAAGGAATTACTACAATAAAATAAAAACTGTATCAGAATAAGTAATTCAAGAGAGGGTAAGACAGGATACATAGGAAACAGTGATGAACAATAAAGTAGAAAAATGCACAGTCAGATCTAAGCCAATGTTGAAAATAATGGTCTCCTCTCGTTGGGAATTAGATACTATTTAATTCTTGACATTAATCGAGAAGCATGGGTTTTAATTTCTTAATTTAAGGGTAACCATTTCTAGAAAACAAAATAAGATACAGATCTTTCAATCACTGTATGTGAGGGGGAGGGGGGAAACAAAAAAATTCAATGAATTAATTCAATTAAGCATTAGGAAAGGGACAGCTAGATAGGAAAGGATAAAGTATCTTAACCAAAAGACATAAAGTAAGCCCAAACATATAATAAATATAAGAATGTGACTAAATTAAATTACTCTATTTTAAGATAAGAGATTTGGTTGAGTGGAAAAAAAAATTCAGCCATATGCTGTTTGGAAGTGATACACTTAAAACAAATGGACAAAGGTTGAACTCAAAAAATGGCAAGAAGACATAACAAGCAAAATGGTAATGAAAACAATGTAGGAAATTCAATATTCATATCAGACAGAATGCCAGAATGTTAAGTAGAATAAAAGGGGGCATTTTAGATTGCTAATGCGTCTGTTCCTCCACGAAGACACAAAAATCATGAACCTTACCTTCACCTTGAACCACAGAACCATAAAATATATGAATTAATATAGTTTTAGGACCACAAGGAGAAGACACATACAGAACAGTATAGGTCTTGAACACATTACTGTAAGTCTGATGGTACAAATAACTGCCAAAGAAAAGTATGGAGGATTTGAAGACACAGTTCATAAGCTTAATTTCATCTAGATGCAAGAAGCAGAGAAAATATCTTTTTCTCGAATGTTCTTGTACTAGACTACAAGAAAATCTCAAATTCCAATACGTATACCGCAGTCTCCATTCCCAATGCAACCGAACTACAAATTAACGAGGAGCAAAAAATTTAAAAAAAAATAAAAAAAGTAAACTATGCATATGACAACTTAAAAATGCTTTTCTAAACAACTGGCATCAAAGAGGCATGAAACTACAATTTTAGGATATTTATAAATGTGTAACATTGAGAACCCTGCTTTTAAAAAATCTGGGGAGGGGCGCCTGGGCGGCACAGCGGTTAAGCGTCTGCCTTCGGCTCAGGGCGTGATCCCGGTGTTATGGGATTGAGCCCCACATCAGGCTCCTCTGCTGTGAGCCTGCTTCTTCCTCTCCCACTCCCCCTGCTTGTGTTCCCTCTCTCGCTGGCTGTCTCTATCTCTGTCAAATAAATAAATAAAATCTTTAAAAAAAAATAAAAAAATAAAAAATAAAAAATCTGGGGAATGTAACCAAACTGCCTTTGGAGGGAGATTCAGACCTTAAATGCTTTTATGATAAAAGAAGAAAGACGGAAACCAAATCAATTAAGCATCTGATCTAAGAGGCTGAGAAAAGGGGAGAATAAATGAAATAATCTATCAGTAAGATAATGAAAAAAAAAACAAAAACCAGCAACCACCACAGAAGACATGGACAGCTGCAGACTGGTTTGCTGAGACCAGCAATGGGGACAAACTGCTGGCTAACCTGAGCGGCAGCAAAGAGCCAAATCGCAAACGACTGTGAAGAAGGGCGATATAAACACGCATGCGAACAATTTAAAAATTGAAAGAAATTAATACGTCGCTTGATGTCAATGAATTTGAAAAACAATCATTTTCTAGAAGATTATAAATTGTAAAAGTGAAGAAGAGGGAGAAAACCTGACCCAGCAGCGGTGTTAGAAGGGACAGAAGAGGCTACTACAGATGGAATGATAGCAGAGGAAGAATGGATTCGTGTTTATATAATAATTTTTATTATATTGTGTTAGTCACCATACAGTACATCCCTCGTTTTTGATGTAAAGTTCCGTGATTCATTACTGCGTGTAACACCCAGTGCACCCATGCAATACGTGCCCTCCCTACTACCCATCACCGGCCTATCCCAGTCCCCCCCCCCTCCCCTCTGAGGCCCTCAGTTTGCTTCTCAGAGTCCATAGTCTCTCATGGTTCATTCCCCCTTCTGTTTACCCCCCCTTTCTTCTTCCCTTCCTTCTCCTACTAATCTTCCTACTTCTTATGTTCCATAAATGAGTGAATGGATTCTTTAAATAGGAAAGCTGTGACAACCGGATGTTTATCCCTTCGACAAGTGTTTATCAAGGGCCTACTATGTTTCGGGCACTGTGCTGGGCACTGGACATTCAGCAGTGAGTAAAACAGAAAACACTCCTGCCTTTATGGATCTGTGGCTGTAGGGGAGGCTGAGCGGTAAACTTACAACAGGTAAAGGAAATGGTCTGCAACAAAATGGGATACAGAGTGAGGGAAGATGGAGAATTCTATTTTAAAGAGTGCACCAGACATACACAAATTTATTTGGATTAAGGAAATTAATGAAACATAGAAGCAAATCCACCAAACACCAGAACTATCACAATATTGGTGTCACTTAGTGTTGGAAAATAAATTCAAAGCCCGAACTGGGCCTCAGTGTTCTTAAAGGAAGAGATAAGTAAGTGTGACGACATAAAAATATTAAGCATCACATATAAAAAAAGGCCTCATCAACAGTTACAAAGCAAATATTTGCAACATATTAAAAAGGTCAATATCCATGATGTACGATAAGTACCCACAAAAAAAAATGGGAGAAACTAATAAAAAAATAATAACAAAGTGCTGGGCATGGAGCCTGCTTAAGATTCTCCCTCTCTGGGGAGCCTGGGTGGCTCAGTCCTTAAGCATCTGCCTTCGACTCAGGGCGTGATCCCGGCGTTATGGGATTGAGCCCCCCCTTCAGGCTCCTCCGCTGGGAGCCTGCTTCTTCCTCTCCCACTCCCCCTGCTTGTGTTCCCTCTCTCGCTGGCTGTCTCTCTCTCTGTCAAATAAATAAATAAAATCTTAAAAAAAAAAAAAGATTCTCCCTCTCCTTCTGCCCCTCCCCTCCCTCTCTGAAAAAAAAAAAAAGAAACCAAAATGTTTAATAAAGATATGCAAAAATACTTGGCCTCACTAATAATTAAAGGGATATAAGTTAAAGTCAATATCATCTCTCCCCCATTTGACTGGCAAAGGGGAAAGCGATTGCCACCATCAGTGCTGGAGAGAAGAAGTGGCCAAAATTTATGGGAACCCAGCAGCTTCCCAAGCGCACACACAAATACACATCTTACACACACGTACACACAGACGCACACACACACTGATCACTGCAGCAACATTTTTAACAGTGAACACGGAAATAATCTTATTATCCTTCAGCAGGGAGTTGGCTTAATAAGTAAGTGATGACAAATCCACCCAATGGAACAGTAATGGGACAAGAACTTTTCTTAACAGAAGGTATTTATACACTCCTCCCAGTAATAGAGATTCTTCGTGGCTTGGTCTATGTGTTGACCACGGGGTTCAGCCCTTCTCCCGGGCAATCTCCCTCCCTCCCCCCACTGCCTGCAGATGGAAGGCAGCACTGGGACCCCATTTTGCACACGAGGCTTAGCCAAGGTTAAGAGACCTGACAAGTGGTGCACTTTGGGATGTCTGACCCACGAGCCCCCACTCTTAGCGATGACACACACTTCCTATCAGTGGAATGGTGTGAGAAACAGGGAAAGGCTGCGTCGCAGACACACACCTGTCCATGCAGCTGTGGGTGCCGTGGACCTCGAGGATAAACACCAAGCGGTCGGCTCCTCTGATGGGTGGGACTGCGAAGGGGCGGGGTTTGAGTGTGCATTTTCTTCTTTATACATTTTCTAGACTGTTCTTTTTCTTCTTTTTTCTTTTTTTTTTACAATAAGCATGTTTATCACTTTAAAAATTAAGGATTGTGATTAAAAATGATATAAAAATGTCTTCTTAGAAAACAGCTGAATGGGGAAGCCCTATTAGGGCAAGAGGGGCCCATCTGCAAGGTGGCGCCCACCCAGGGCAGGAAGGACCGTTCCTCAGTGCCTCTGCAGGCCCCACCCAAAACCTCAGGCGGGGGGGGGGGAGAAGCTGTCCTCTCCTCTCCCCACCCTCCCTGTGGAGCCCGAGCAGCGCAGCTTGGCCTCTGCTGGCAGGTGGAAGGCGCCCCACATCCGGTGTGGGCACTGGGGGTGGCATCACCATAGGGGAAGTTCAGCTGTGAAGGAGTTAAAGAGCACCCCCAGATGCCTGCAGGGCCGGCCGCCCTGCCACAACAGCTGCCTTCCCAGGGCTGGCGAGGCGGCCGGCGAGCTGGGGCTCCCGCGCTGGACCTCACACCCTGCTCCCAGGGAAGGCCCTGGCTGCCCTCCTGACACACAGCCTGTCTCTCCACTGTGAACAGGACATCTGCAGACGGGGCTGGCACATGGCTCAGCTGGGTTTGATCTGCTCGGGCGGGGAACTGTGGGATGGATCTTTCCATCTGCATTTTCATTTCTGCTATCATGTTCTGTGGGTCGATACAAAAACATGCACATCCGAGACACTGGGACACACATGGCAGAATCACATGGAATAATCTTGGGGGTTCATACTGGGCTCCTCAGCAACCGGGAGGGGACACAGGGAGAATGGCTGGCGTGCCTCACTGACCCAACACCACGCGGTGTGGGTGGTGCCGAGTGTTGACCCAGACGCCAGAAGGTCATGGGTTCAGACCCTGGTTTTACCCATTAATAGCTGTGTGACCTCAGCTGAATTACTTATCTGAGCCTCACTTTCTTCATGAGTAAAAAGGGAAAAACATCGCCCTTGCCTGGGTTTGCGGTGTGAATCAGATGCGACAATGTGTGTGAGATGAGGCACAGACTCAGCACGCACAAGACACTCATCAAATGCCCGCACCCTTCCCTAGTTACGGCGGGAAAACATCCACGCCGCCCTCCTTCCGCCCACCTCTCTGCCTGTAGAGCCTGTTTCACCATTGGCCCTGCAAGGCTTCCTGCCTTCTTCCCTGTGACCAGGCTTGGGGCTCTCACTTTCCTGGGGTGCTCACCTTTGTTTCAAATGCCTGCCCTTCAGTCTGAGAATGCTGCCAATACGCTGGGCAGCTCAGAGGCCGTTTCTAGATCCTTCCTGGCCCCTGGCTGCATTCTCCAGACCGAGGCTGCTCGCTCCCATGGAGTAGTGAGGTGCCCCAGACAAGGAGTGTGAGCAGGGAGAAAGGCAGTGGGGCTCAGAGCCTTTGACACGGACAAGACATGCTTTGAGAAGACCCGGGAAATGTTTTCCAGTAGAAGCAGGGTTTTTTAAAATAGAGGACGGGAATGCATTTCCATGTGTACTGAGGATAGAAAAAGAGGAATGCCAAGTGCAGGATAATGGATTCTGTTTCGTGATCGGCAGGAATATCTGGGCCCATAAACTGTATCAGGTCCAGGCAGAAGAAAGAGTCGGTCTTTAGGCACTGCAGGGAAGGGAGACACTGAGGCACACGGAGGCACCCAGCCCAGGAGTGCAGGAGACTAGAGAGTGGCAGGAAGAGGAGGACAGGTGAAACCCCAGGGCTGCACGGGAAGCTGACGGGCTGAGCTGCCAGGGCCCAGACCAGGGGTAGAGCAGTTGTTTCCTGACGCTCCGGGCCACGCCTTGCGGGGGCCCTCCTGCGCGGGAAGTGTGCCCTCACTGGTATAAGAGAAAGCCCATCGGACCGGCCCACCTGTGGGGTCCCACTGCAGCCAGCTGAGTGCCCTTCCACAGGGCACTCCCTGCCACTGGGCTAGACCACGGGGTGTGAAGGTGAAGACACCTGGCCCCCGCCTCGGGTGTCATGGATCTAGTAGGGAAGCTGGGCTGGAAAATCAGGGCTTATGATCCTTTCTCCCAAGGAACCCCAACCTTGGGCTGCTTCCTCCCAAAAAAGGCTCATAACATCTTCCACAGTTTGAGGAGACAAAGGGAGGGGTGGGGAAGGAAACATTTGTTGAGAGCCTACCGTGTGCTGAAGCTGTCCCTGTGCGGTCTGGCTGTCGCACGGATGCTACGGGCAGCCTCCCCCACTGCCATGTGAGAGCCGCGGGAGCGGAGGTTTGGAAACCAGAGAGATACGGGTGGGCAGCCTTGCACAGCAGGTCAGCCCCAGGCTATGGTGGCAGACGAAACCGGGCACCTCTAGTCTGCCTCCATGAGCCTCGGGTGCCACATAATACTTCGGGTCTTAGTTTCCCCATCTCTAAAATGGGCCATGTAAGAATTAAATAATACAGAGTCGACTTTCCAAAACATGACCTTCTTGCTCTTCCTCTTTTGGTTACTTCTGATCATCTGGCTTTACCGATACTCATGAGGGTTTTGTCTTCTCCCATCCAAGTACTAACCTGGCCCCACCCTGCTTAGCTTCCGAGATCAGACGAGGTCAGGCGCGTTCAGGGTGGTATGGCCGTAGATGGGTTTTGTCTTCTAGAAGAAGACTCCAGACGCCGTAACAAGAGGACAGAGAGGACAAAGAGCAGGTTGAGATCTCGGGAGACCCCAAGGAACGCAGAGCACCTCAACCACTGGCCCACCTTGGGGAGGGGCTGAGGAATTAAGGCCCGCTGGAAAGAAGCAAGCAGGGTGTGTGTTTGGAGGGACAGTTGCTTTGTGTCCCCACAATGACTGCCTCCTTAGCAAACGGGGAAGCCTGGCAACCCAGGATCTGCCAGAGACCCAGCCAAGCTTCTGGTCCCAACCTACCCCCACACCTGCCCAGCGCCACCCCTCCCCCAGCCCGAGTCCCAGGGTTCAGTCGGGCAGAAGGGCTGAGCCGAAGGGAAGTGTCTGCTACAGACTGCTCTGGGTCTGTTCTGCCCTTCTTCCTTCTTTTGGACTCCGTGGCTGTTTGAGTGGGTACCTTTTTCCATAGAGAGTTTCCACTCCATCAGTTACTCACATTGTCACCGCCTAGATGTAAGCTGTTAGAGCCGGTGAACCGGATCAGGCCTGTGGGGCCCTGCTCAGTTTATCAGGGGTGTGGAGGGCCTGGGTCGGCCGCTATTCTGGGGTGACTGGTGGGTGGGAGGAACGGCCTCAACCCCTGGCAGGGCCACCTTTCCTCGGCTCCGTCCCATCAGGAGGACATTTCTACAGTGGGATTTAAGAGCACAAGCTCCTGGGTTTGAATCCTTCCTCCTGTGCTTCCCAGCTGTGTGACCAGGCTCAGGTTATTTACCTAACATCTCTGGGCCTCAGTGAACTAGCCTGTAAAGTGGGAATAAAAGCAGCACCTACCTGGCTGGATGTTGGGGGAACTCAGTCAATTAAGGCACATAAAACGCTTAGCACAGCACCCGGCCTAAAGCCCCAGTAAGTGTCAATAAATGTGAAGTTCTTTTTTCTGTCATCCCTGCTAAGACCCAGAGCCTGTGACCTCATCTGGACCAGCACGTAACAGGGTCTGAACTGTCCTCCTGAGCTTACCCTCTCTGTAAGGCCACATACACTGCCCTGACACCCAGCCCTCTCCTTGCCCTTTCTTGTCCCAAATCCTTCAGTGGTTCCTCCCGGAGGATAGAGTCTACACGTGGGATTGCCTTCACAAATACGGCAGGATACCCCTGCCGTCAGCGTTACCATATAAAACCCTGCTCCTACCAAAACGTCTGCTCGGAGGGTTCACGCGCCCTTCCACACAAATCTCTGTCTGGAATACTTTTCTCCATTCCACTGTGGCCTAATCCAACCACATCCGTCCATGTGAACCCAGCTCCCATGCCACCTCCTCCACGAGGCCCTCCATGACCTACCCTCCCTGGCCAGAAACAATCTCTTATTTACAGCATTTGGTCTCTTTATTGTGGCATTTACCTCCTCTCCCCTGTGTGTGTAATAAAATATATACAAATTCTTGTCGACATCACAGACAAACCACACGAGCTTTGAGGACAGGACTGGGGTGTGTCTGATTCATCTCTGTATCACTCACAAAGCCTTGAACATAATTGGTGACAATAAATGAGTGAATAAACACTGAGTTCTCTCCATTTACTACCCCTGGGTAGCAGGGTTAAATATCTGTAGGTGGGTTGGTGGAGACGGATCAAGATCCCGACTGCGACCACATGCTCTTCGTGGTTCCTCTGGAGAGAACCAGCAGGTGGGGGTGTCATCCAGGGACTGGGACTGCAAGGGGCTCACAGCCCCACCGCAACCCGGTCTCTACTGCTGAGTCCCAGGTGAGCAGCCCAGAGCCCGGGGTCAGATTCTAAATCTCAACATGTGGATTTTGAAAGTCACCCAAGCATCCTAGGAAGTCCAGGAGCCGTCAATGACCTCTCCCTCTCCCCCTCCTCCCACATCCCATATGCCACCGGGTTCTTAGAGAATTGGCTCCTAAAGTGCCTACACCTGTTAGCCCCTCCCCACCCCAGTCACGGGTCCGCACCCCACGGCGGACAGACTGGTATATGGTGCCTGCATCACAGAAGAGGTGGGCAGCACGGAGCTCCGTGACCACTTCTGATGCCCGCGGACTGCCGTCAGAAATCCAGATTCCCCTGGAAGGGATCAGAGCCTCTTCCCCACAGGGCCACCACAACCATCCAGCCTCCCCCCCTTCTCCTGACACTCTCCCTCACCCCTTGCCTTTCAACTACCTGATAATACCTGAGCGCACCGCCTTCTTCCCAGGCTTCAAACCCTTCTTGACGCTGTCCCCGCTCTTGGGAGCGTCCTCCCTCCCCTTCTCTACCAGGCCAGCTCCCACCCATCCTTTGAAAGTTCAGCTCCAGCAAACCTCCCTCTGCTCCAGCCCCACCACTGTCCAGGGAGCTGGCTAGAAGTCTCTCTCAAGCTCCTAGCGCTCCATCCAGAACTTTGCTGTAACACCAACCAGGCCGCCCTGTGCTCCTTTCCCTCCGCCTGTCTGTCTTCCCTACAGCCAGCCAGGCCTCCAGGGCAGGAACCACGGGGCTCGGCACAGTGCTTGGCATGTGGAATGAACACAGGACCACCGCCCTGCCTGGTGCCTCTGACGTCACCACGTCCAGACATCCAGGAGCTCACTTTCCAGGACAAGTGACAGCTGATTCTTGCCAAACTGGCAGGTCCAAGGTTCACCTAAACCAAAAGGTTCTCCCAGGGAACTTGCCATCTCTCTCTGCGCCGTGGCCCCAGGACCCGGAACAGCCTGTTGCTGGCCCTCGTGTCTCTCAGGGACTCCACGGCCCCGTCTGCCAAACCAAAGACCAGGCAAGCCCATCTCTAAAGAACCCCTTCTGTTCTAACTCCCTGCTGAGGAGCTGATATTATTTACCAGCCAGAATAATTCTTCCCCATTAAAGAAAAACAAACAGAGAGAACCAGCCCTCCTTCTCTGCTCCTCCTGAAAGCCCAGATGGGTCTCCAGCTCTGCAAATAAGTGAGGTGCCCTACTGACCCTCGAAGGAATGCTCTCATTTGGTGGCAACTTTTATGTCCTTATGAGCCAAGGATTTAAAACCCCCTTGCAATATCTGTTCTTCTTCTCCTTTTTTTTTTTTTTCAATTTTCACAATTGGGTGAGATTGGTCTTTCTCACTTTCATTTTACATAAAGTGAGGCTCAAAGAGGGGAGCAGCTCATGCAGGGCTGGAGCCCTCCAGCCAGGGTGTGGGAGAGGTGGAACTGGCCCCCAGGTCATCACCCCACAGCTGCGTGGGGCCTCACCTGACAGACAGGGCGCTTCAACAAAACAACAGCACACACCTATCTCTGTGCTGTTCTGTGAGCTTTCTTCACGCAAACAGAAACACCCAGAGAGGTGAAGACACAAAGCCCCACAGTGAGCTGGTGGAAGGGAGACACCTAGTTCCTAGAAGCCAGGCTCCTTCCAGGCCCAACATTCCAGACAATAAGCAATGCTCCGAGTCGGACTTTATCCAGGCAGAGAAGCCTCGATTCCAGCACCTTCTGCCATCACAGGCATCCAATCCAGGACAACAGAAACTGTGCATGCCCAAGACAGGGCAATGCCCTCTTCCTCTTGCTGGTCTCCCCTGCCCTTCTGGTTCCTCTAGGACCCCCAGTGAGGGCTGACTGTGTGTGAGAGAGAGAAGGTAAGGAGCTAGGGCTGTGATTCTGGGCCCTTCCTCCAGCCTAGCTCTCCTACTTGTTACCCATGGCCTGGTGCTATTCCTTGGAGAACATATGGGTCCTGTCTTCCAAATTATACTATAAACTCTTAAATGGAGGCTCACTTAAGGCCCTCTACATGGACTTACTCAGTGCATGACTTCTGACCATCCCCGCCCTAGCGTTCATCACCACTGTAATTAAGGAGCTAATGCACGATTACTCACTCTCTCCTTCAAGAATATAAGTTCTCAGGGAAGAACCAGGCCATTTGTCTTGCTCCCAAGCTGTAGCCCAGCCCCTAGCACAGCACTAACACAGAGAAGGCACTCAAGAGATACATGTTGTAACGAACTCACTCAGTCATTCACTCATGCATCGAATAGGAGGAAGAGGGGACCTGCCATCCGAGGGTGACAGATGGGTGTTCTGGTCCCAGCTCTGCCACGAACTCCCCCTACGTCCTCAAGCAAGGCATTTCCACCCTCCAGTCCTCTTCCCCCATCTATGAAATGGAGTTTCATGACGTTTCTGTGACACTGAGGAGCGTACCGCCTCGGACTCAGGGTCCCGGGCACCTTACCAGCCTCACCCATGTCCTGACCCTGGTATTCCACGTTCTCTCTAGGTTTTGCGTGGGTCCAGGCATATGGGAGGGGCCCAGGAAAGCACAGGGAGAAGGGCTCCCAGGCAGGGGATTGGTATATGCCCTAGGGGGGATAGTAGTTGTCACTCCTGGGCTGCACATCGGGGAGGGGAAAGTGACCCTGACAGCGAGCTGACCCATGACCACAGCGTGCTCGAGGCCTTTCACATCAGTCTTGCTCACCTCCAGCCTAGGCACCAGGAAGGAGGGAAGGGATGTGCCCGAGGTCAGAGTAAGCAGCCAGCACTGACCGTGGGATCCTGGGGGCAAGTCTAGACCCTGGAACACACAGTGTGGCTCCTAGAAGCCTGGGCACCACCGGGTCCCACCGGCGGAATCCACTCAGCCTACTGTGTTTTGGCAATTCCCTGGTGCATGGCTAGTGGCTGGGGGGGGGTGGGGGAGGGGCAGTAGCACATCAGTGTAAAACCCAGACGACACAAGTCACCAGCGTGACAGGTCCCCCAGGGCGGCACCAGGTGTCAGAAGTTACTTAGAGGGGACGGGACAAGGGGCCTTGAGGAATCCGAGGGCTGATGAAGGGGATGGGGGTGGCGCTCCAGGCTGAGGAGACAGCACCTGCCCGGTGTGCCCACATGCTCCCTGAGGGGAAGTCACTTTCCCACCTAGACAGTGAGCAGGCCGGTGGGCACCTGTGATCAGACCTCGGGGAAACAGAACACGTCCGCGACCCTCCCCTCCGAGGAACTCCCGCCATTCCAGACTCAGCCTCCCTGGTACACTGCTTGCTGTCATGGTAGCAAATGACCGTCAAACTCAGTGGCTTCAAGCAACACAACTTATTATCTCAGAGTTCTGGAGGTCAGAAATCCATGAGTTTCACTGGGCTACAATCAAGGGGCTGACAGGGCTCCATTTCTTCTGGAGGCTCTAGGGAGAATCCATTTTTTGTTGCCTTCTCCAGCTTCTAGAAGCTGCCCGAATTCCTTGGTTCGTGGCCCCTTCCATCTTCAAGGCCAGCAATGGCTGGTGTCGCCCTCCTCACATCTGACACTGATTCTCCTGCTTCCTCTTCCATATTTACAGGGCCTTGTGATAGCACTGGGCTCAGTGGATAATCCAGGATAATCTCCCTATTTTAAAGTCAGCCGATTAGCGGCCATCATTCTATCTGCTGCCTTCATTCCTCTTTGTCATGTAAAGTAGCTTCCTGAGGGGTTCTGGGAATCAGGACATGGACACCTTTTGGAGGCCGTTATTCTGCCTATCGTGCCGCACGGAACTCATCTCCCCCAGATATAGCTTCAGGAGACCAGGAGACGGGCAGCACAGACACAGGCGGAGGGAGGGGGGAGGGAGGGGATGAGGGCGGCGGTTTGGGGGAGCGGGGCAGGCATACACACACTCACATCCTACTGGCCCCGTGGCCGCTTCCTGGTCGCCTGCTCGGTGCACAGCGCCCTTAGAAAACTCGTCATGTTTCCACACTGAGCCAGGCACGTGCAGTTTCCACAGTGACTGCAGGAGCAGGAGCAGAGCCAGAAATAACCTCGCTGAGGTGGAAACCGTCCCTTCCTTGGTGCTCTGGTGGCTCTCACACCCTCAGCTCCCCCGTCGCTGAGGCCCTGCAGGCACGAGAGGCCCTCCCAGGGCTTGGTGAGCACTGGTGTGTGTGTGTGTGTGTGTGTGTGTGTGTGTGTGTGTGTATTCATCCCCGGGGATCTGACTGCAGGGCTGGGCTGGCACTCTCGCCGCCTCACCCCCGTGGAGCGCTGCCTCTCCTCCTCCTTGGCCTCACCACCCCCGAGCCGCAGGGCCTTCCAGCACCCCAGCCTTTCCTTCTCTGACCTCTTGCCACCAAACATCGGGACCCACTGGACACCCCCTTGGCCCCGACGCACCTGCTGCTCTGCCCCCACCCCTCCACCCCTCCTCGGGCTTCCACATGTGACAGGGCCCTGCCCGGGAGGGGGTCCAAACAGGGAAGTGGCCACTCGCACCAGCCCAGGTGGTCCCTTGCCCTGCCTTTGCTGAGGGCGAGCCCTGCCAGCCTTGTGCAGGTTGGCCCTGGGAGTCCCCTCTGGGAAGCTGGGTCCAAACCCTGCCTCCTCCCAGAGCTCCCCTCACCCGCCTGGGAGGCTTCCTCTAAGAACAAGATCTTGTCCCCTGTAGGGGCCGAAAAATGTGCCGAAGTATAGAGACCAACACATATCCAGGCCTTACTGTCCACACTGCTCAGATGACATGGTGTCCATGGACCCTGGGAAGTACTGGCCACGACTTCAATTTCTCATGTTTTATCTCTCAAAGGCAAACAAGAGTTAACACAACGTCTACACACTAGGTCCTGCACTGAGCAGTCTGCACGCACTTCGTTCATTTATTCCTCCCCTGGACTCAACTATGATCAACGCTACTTTACAGAGAAGGGGACACTCAGAGAGAGCAAACAACTTGCTCAAGGTCACACACGAGACGGTGGTAGAGCCCAGACTGCGCTGAGCCCCCACGTCCCATGTGCCAGATTCCAAAGCTGAGACTACAGCCACCATGTCATTTTGGAAGGGGGCTGGGGGAGGAGGCCCGTAGGTGACCCATGCTAAATGCTAAATGAGATGCTTCCAGGTTCCCTCCTAGAAAGCCCAGAGCCGTGCAAGTGGCTTCAGTTTTGTCTCTCTGTATATACTGTGATTCTGTGTAAGATGTTATTTGGGTTCAAAAGAAGTGGGGGGGAGGTGCACTATTTTAAAAGTTTGGAAGTCGCCAGCCCTATCCTTGCGCCGAGGACAAGCCCAGGGCTCAGAAACAGGCGTGACTTGCTCAAAGGCCTCTGCTGCCCGGGCGAGGGAGCTTTGCTTGTTTCTCCTGCACCTTGAAGGAACATCCGTTTATTCTCCATTCAGCCCTCTGCACCGCTTGGCACAGAATTTAGAATCAGATGTGGTGTGGGTCCTGGCTCCTGCTTTTATAGCGCTGCATGCCTGGCGGCTTGGCAGTGAAAACAGCAGAGTCTCCGTTTCCTCGCCTGGAAAGTAGGGCCCGTGTGGGTTACGAGAGCAGGCACGGTCAGGCTGCGTGTCAGTCCTGAGCGGTGCGTCGTGACCATGGGTCCTGAGCCGCTGTGGCGGGCAGAGGGCAAGAGCCCTATACTTAGAATCAAAAGCCTCTAGCAACGTCCCAGCTTTGATACTCACCACTACGTGCCTTGAGCCACCCGCTGGACTTCTTTGAGCCTTACTCTTGGAAATAAAAATGTCTCTGCCAGGGATTGGTATGAATCTGAAATGTAACGCAGGGACATGCTGGAGGTGCAAGTGTCCCCTGGGTCGTAGAATCCCTGCCTTCGCTCGGTGCACTGTCTGCTTCTGCAGCTGAGGGGCAGGGCCCAGGGATCTTGCATTTTCCCAAGCCCCTCTTCCCCCACCACAATGCTGTTGCAGGTAGTCAACAGACCACACTGAGAAATCACTCCAGAAAGCACTCAGTGTGTGTTTGTTCAACAGAATAGATGAATCCTTGAACATCTGTTGAGCTGCACATGGCTGCTGGAAGACATGGGCTGGAGGAAATAAGCAATTTTCTCCAAATACATTTCCTGTGAAGTCCAAATGATGGGAACTGGGTTGGGGCTTCTAGGACGGGGAGGATGATGCAAGAACTCCCTTCCCCAAGGAGCAGAACATGAGCTCTTCCTGTCCGACGGGGAGACACCTGGCGGGAGGGTCAGTGCCCAGCGGCTCAGGGTCAAACCCAGGGAGGGATATTCCAGGGAGCCCCCTGGGGACCAGTTCCAAACCCTGTTCTCTTCAGCATCTTCATGCAGACAGGAAAGAAAGAACTGAAAATATGCTCATTAAATCTGCATCTGGCACCCAGTTTGGCAGGGTTGCCAAAATTCTGTAAGACTAGAATTAAATTAGCAAATTGGAAGTAAAGTGATTTTAAGCAGACATGATGGAATTCATTAGGGCCAGGTGGAAGCCAGTGGGGGAAGGGACCCAGAAAAGCCCACACGCCCCGGGGGTGGGGAAGCCTGGCCCAACGGAAACAGAAGAGAACCAAGCCGGTGAGCAGACCCGACCCAAATGATAAGATTCAGCCCTCAGAATGTGCTGGTGACAAAGATGGCCCCTCACCGCAGGGTGAGGGAGGAGAGGCCCATTCCGGGGGACAGGAGGTGTGGGGACCAAGAAGAGAGGCCCCTGGGAACTGCTGGAAAATGAGAAGGGGGGTCCCCAGACCGGGCTCTCCTTGAGGGCAGGCACTCTGTATCGGCAGGGCTGGAATCGCTACATGATTATGAGCTCGCGGTCTGCAGAAAACACAGGGATGGACAGAGGGGGGCACGGGGGACACGGGGCCTGGGCAGGAAGGGAGAAGGGCAGTAACTAAGCTCAGGCGCCGGGTGACACACTGGTCAAACGTCACCTCTCAGACGTGAGTCTCTGCTCTTTGTTCTTGGTGTTTTGTTTTGTTTTCGGGCTTCCTTTTTTGTTTTCTTTAACAATTTTTTCTAAACACAGAAGTATTTAATGTACAATGTGGACAAGCACCCCCTTCACCTCCCCCCCCAATTCTACTCCCCAGATGAAACTACCACTCACAGTTCCCTGGTATGTTCCCACTCTGTTTCCATGAGCACAGAAACAGATTTCAATGTGCAGACACATACAGGATTGTTTAACTTTCTCTGTATAAAAATGGGATTATATTAAACATAGCATGCAGAAACCTTTTTCCAGTTCAGAATATGCTGGAAATGTCTCCCCGGGTTGGGGGTTCTAGATTCACTTCTTTCTTTTTACATGGCCACAAAGTATTCCACGGTACAAAGGCACCATGAGCTTTGTAAGCATTGCCACTGCTGGACGTCGAGGCCATTCCAGCTTCCTCCTACCGCAAGCAACGCCGAAGGGCACACCCTTGTACGATCACATCTTTGTGGGCCTGCATTTCCCTACGGCTGGGGAATTGCTGGATCGGAGTAGGCGTGGCCATTTCTCATTTTCACTGATGACCAATTTAGACCCGCAAGTTCCCTTTGACCCTCGCGGGCACCAGATCTCTGTTCTCACGTCGCTGCCACCTGGAAGCATCCCAATCTCTGATCTTTGGGGTTTTGGCAGGTAAAGCATTTGTCCTATCTTTACGGGCCATTCTGTGAACTACCTGTTTATGTCTTTTGCACACTTTTAAAAACTTGCCCATTTTTTCAGTCGATGGAATTCTCATAAGCGGTGAGGACAAGGAACACGTAGCTTTCTGTGTGTCGGGAACTGTTCTCGCCCCACAAGCTCACAGCATTGAATCAAAAGCCTAAGAAGGAGGTGGTGGCATCAGCCCACGTTTACAGCCAAAGACAGAGAGGCTTGAAGACTCCGTATGATGTCTAAGGTCACACATTTCAGATGCGGGGCAAGGTGGAGTTTGAAGGATGAGCTGAACCAACCATGTCGAAGCTTCGCCCTCCCTCCAGCTAAGCCATAGAGAAAGAATCCCCACCCCCTGAAATCTTCGCTCTTTCTGTGATTTCTCCCTTGCTTTATCTATGCAGCCTTTCAGAACATACTGTGCTGGTAATACCAGGTGAGGAAACTAAAGTCCAGTTTCTGACAGAGGCGATCAGAAAACGGACCCTGCAGGTTAGATGGGACGTGGCCATGCTCGGGGGTGGGCCTGGAGGAGGAGGAGAAGGGTTTGGGTGGGGGCAGGATTTACGTGTGGGAACAGCAGTCAGGGAACAACGAGGCTGAGGTGGGGGCCCAGCTGTAAGGGCCTGACAAGGCAGGCAGACCGTTTACAGGACCCTCCCTGGGGGGCAACATGGATGGGCAAAGGCTGGGACCCAGGAGTGCTGCGAGGATCAGCCTGGCTCAAAATCATCATCAAATCAAAGGATGCCCTCACCTACCCGGACACGCCCACTGACGGGCATGCAGACCACTAACAATGCTCTCCTTTCGGTGTGAAAAACACACCTATGTATATGGAAGTACAGATCACACAGGCAAAAAGCCATACTTGGCAAAGACCAGATTTTGGCCTTCAGTGGCATTTTTTAATGTGGTTCTTTTAGAGCTCCCCAAACACCAATGTCACAAGTGGGTTTCTGGGTTAGAGACCCACGACTGAGTTGTCACATGGGCTCGGTTACCCTCATCTCAATGACATTACTTCTGTCTCCCATGAACGCAGCCCAGAGGGGAGGAGGAAGGATCATTTGCATGCCATTTGCCACTTTGCTTCTGAGAAAAAAAAGAAATTAGCAAAATCGGAAAAATGTGTGAAACTGACATGCTGAAGCTAATATGCAGAACCAAGTTTTAGAGGCACAATTTAGCATTCGTGTTGTTTTTTCAGCTTTGACCTCAGATAACTTTAGTGTTTCCCCATGTTTTCATACACAATTCTAGTCCAGCCACTGCTTTGATACATACACACACACCCAATGCATATATTCATATGTGTATGCCCTCTGTCTTACAAGTACGTCTATATGGGACACATAGGAGTTCTCTGATCGATCAAGCTTGGAAAACTGCACGTAATACCCACCTCTACCCATGCGCGCACACATCCTCCCACACACACATTTTTGGAGATTTCCAATGCCCATCTTGTCTATTAAGGACCCAGAAGTCCTGAAGTATATGGCCCTTAAGGCACGCGGCTGTAGCCCTTTTATTTCCTCCCTGTAACTCATCTTCCCATCCCTCTGCACCCGTGTTCTCTGCAACAGACCTTGGGAAGTGCTGGATTTCTTTATTTCACAAGACCAGAGCCTAGTGAAATCAAGAGCCCATCTTGGAGGGCCACCCTGCTCTTGTAAACATTGAATGCTTTCTAACAGACTCACGATGGTGTTCTCCTGCCTATCTGAGCATCTTTGGCTCCTCTGGTATTTCAGGGCAATGTGTGGAGTGACATGAGCCTTCTGGAAACCCCTAGGAGACCAAGGCCAGCGAAGTTATGTCACTGTGCAGTGGTGCAGTGAGCCTGGACCAATCACCTACTCTGGGCTCGGAGGTTCTCAGCCGGAAGGCCCCCGGAGACTCACCTAGGCCAGCTCACTTGTTTTGTGAAGGGGGAGTCCCAGCAAGAAGGGACCAAGCCTCAGAATCCCGTGACCCCATGCTCTTTCCTTCAATCCAAGAGACACCCTTCCCTGGCCGTAAATGCTTTCTACCCTAAAAGAAAACCAGATTTGCATTAATAGGCCCTTCCAGCTCTAGGATTCTGTTCTCACTACCTGGCGCCACTCCTTCCCAGCCATTACTCACTACGATTCCTACAGTCACATGGTACAGCTCTACAGATAAAACTAGGTTTCCATCCGTCTGCTAGAGCATCAAGCGAAAATGAGCTGGTGAACTTTCGTCACATGTAAAGGGCATACTTGCTATAGCCTAAAATACAGGTCACCCTGTATGCTAGAAATTGATCTGGGGGCATCCTCCAGGGAGATGCCTCCGAGAGAACATCCCTCCTCCAACATGATGCCACACCCCGGTTTAGACTTCAGCTTCTTCTCACCCAGGCAACTCTAGGTAGCACGTTTGGGGCACTATAACAGCAGGGACTCAACGACTTAATGACCTTTTATGACTTTTCCTTAGGAACCTTGAGGAGGCCAGCTAGTTGGAGTATATGTGGATTTATTTGTTTATTTTTATGTAAACTTTTCACTTTGGAATAATCTCATTTTTTAAAAAAGATTTTATTTATTTATTTGACAGAGAGAGGGGCAGCAAGAGAGGGAACACAAGCAGGGGGAGTGGGAGAGGGAGAAGCAGGCTTCCCGCTGAGCAGGGAGCCTGATGCGGGGCTTGATCCCAGAACGCTGGGATCATGACCTGAGGCGAAGGCAGATGCTTAACGACTGAGCCACCCAGGCGCCCCATGGAATAATTTCATATTGAAAGAAATGTTACAAAGATAGAGCAGAGTTCCCATATACCCTTTACCCTGTTTTCTTTAATGTTAACATCTTACATAATCAAGGTCCATCTGTCAAAACTCAGAAACTAATATTAGCACATTAATATTAACTGAACTACAAGCTTCATCCAGATGTCACCAGTTTTTCCACTACTGTCCATTTTCTGTTCCAGGATCCAATCCAGGATCCCACATCGCATTTAGTTATCATAGCTTCTTAGTGTCTGGATTGATTTTGTTTTCAGGTAATAGCATCCCTACGCACGCAGGGTGGCATGCTGGGTGCCAAGCCACCCTGTGAGGACACGCACGGCGTCTGATGGGCAGTCGAGCCTAGGTTTGGGCGTCCGCTCCCCCTCACTGGGAATATGGGCCTGGGCTTGTCAGTCCACATACAGAGTTTTCAGAGGCCACATCTGCAATGTGGAGGTGATTCCTTCTACCTTGTTAGGACGAGACAGTCTATGCGGACAGGCATTTTGAAGGCCTAAAGCCCAATTCACTCAGAGCCCTATCCAGCTCGCTGTTATCATTATTAGCGTTGCTATAGCAACAATCAGGAATTAGATTCGGTACCCTGTATCTAGAGCAGGATAGCTCAGAGTCTGCGCTGCCTGGCTGAGCTGACCACTTGCGCTTCGCGTAGGATCTTTCCATAGACCCCGCCATGTACACCACGGAGAAAGAAAACCCTTCTTAAATTCATCTATTCAGTTCCACATTTCCTGCACGGCTTTGCTCAAGTGTCGCCTTATCGGTGATAACTTCCCTGACCATCCTACAAACAAGAGCCCCCCGAGTCCCTCCCCCTGGCTTCCCTACTTTATTTTCCTCCACGGCACTCAGCCTATGTGTCATGTCACACATTCACATGCTCCTTTGTTCACCTCATGCCTCCCTCTGCTGGTGGATAAGCTCCAGGAGGACACCGACCGCCGTCCGTTTTGGGCGCTGCTGTATCTCTGGACCTAGAACAGTGCCTGATGCTTGGTAAGTGTCCCGCAGGTCTTCGGTACATGGGTCCCTGAATGCTCAGTTTGGCTCTGCTATCTCTCGCATGCAGCCCGATAACCTGAAAACAAACTCTTCCCGTCCAAACAAACTTACTTTAATTCAAGTAAGAGAAAAGCTACTTGGGAAGCAGATGGCTTTGAGGCTTCTGGGTCCCCTTTAAGAAAAAAAAAAGGAGTAATGCCTTTCTTTTAATTTAATTTCATGCCATTAATGTCCCTTCACCTGCCTCCTCTCCTATAAGCAGCTCTATCAGTTAGAAACCACAGTCTCCTCCTAGTCCCGAGGCTGTCTGCTGGCCTCTCTGCACAATCAATTCCAGCAGAGCCCAGGCTGGAAAAAGTTGGTGAAATCCCCACACCCAGCCAACCTACTCCGTTACTGCGGCCACTCAGCACTTGTACATCAAAGACCTGCAGGCTTCTCAGGGCAGGAAGAAAGCCAGGGGATCCTGCAGACTGGCCTCGGGGAGGACACTGAGGTCCAGAGAGGGGAGGGAACTGGCAAATGACATGCAGCGACCTAGCGGCAGGTCCCCGACAGAACCCAGGACTCCCGGCTCTGCAGCCCGGTGCGATTCCTCTTGGGCTGGACCCATTTTGCCGTGCCCACTTTCACCGAGGGGTATGTGCTTGTTTCCTCGAGTCCCAATCTGGCTGTGTCCCCACCCATGCCCACTCCTGGGTACCTGATGACTTTGGGCAGCAATGGGGGGAGGGGACTTTCCAAAGGCAACCACACACAGAACAGTAGAGCCAAGAGCCAAACAGAAAGAAAAGGAAATGGGGCTTGCATTTGTTGAGAGCCAGATACATTATCGTCTCCCCTAACACGCCTAGTGCCCTGCAGCAAAGGTGTCGTAACCACATTACACACCAAGGAAAAGGAAACAGAGAAGTTTAAAAATGCAGCAAATCACACAGCAAGTATGTGGCAGAGCCAATTGCAGAGTGGAGTTCCTTCTGGGGCCGAAGCCCCCGTGCTCTGCCCGACAACGCCCGCAGAGACCCCAGCACCGAGCGCTCCAGGGCCGGAGCCCCTTGCTCTGCCTGACCACGCGCGCAGAGACCCCAGCACCGAGCACTCCAGGGACGGGTCCTTAAACAACAAAACGTTCCTCTGGAAAGGAAGCCAGGAGAATCCCATTCTACGGATGAGGAAACTGATGTCTGCAGAGGAAAAGCCACCTATCTGTGGCCACGTGGCTAGCGAGTGGTTGGATCTGCCCCACTCTGAGCTTCCTGGGGAGGCAGCCTTTCTCCTCGTGCTTAGCCCGGAGCTGAACCCACAGGAGGACACAATCCGCTGCTGGTGAACAAACGAATGAATGACGGAGGAGGTTAGGAGCGCATCTCCCATGAGCCGGGGGTTCCCCCCAGCTGCCCCAGACGCTGGCCTCAGGAATGGGAGAGTGGACTGATGTGGGGGAGCCCAAGCCAGAATATCAACACTGACTTCCAAACCTCATGCCCCCTCTCGCAGCCAATGGAGCTGTCAGAGGCATGGAAGCGACGCTGGCCCTGGTCCCCACTCGGCCCTCACCTCTCCACCAGAGCTGCAGCTGCGGGATGAAGAGGAGCGGGAAGACGCCGAGCTGGTGATTCTTCAGCCCAAGGGCTGGTGTTGACGAGCTGGAATGCGCCCTTCTTTCAAGAGTCTACTGTTTGGAGCAAATGGATCCATTCTTATTGAACCCTTTAGTAGCCAATTCACAAAAATTTTCGTCGTGCTTATTATTATTATCATGCACGTTTTACATTAACAACTGAAACTACTGTTTGCTGTTCAGCCACGACACACCAGGCACAGCCAGCTCATAAGCCACCCGACACAGGTGGCTTCCTACACCCCATGCAGCCGCCTTGCAGGTCAGGGTCAGCATCCTCTCATTACAGAGAAGGAAGCTGAGGCTTAGGAGAGGCAAAGGGACTTGGCCCAGGAACATGCCAGAAAGGAGGCCTACGGGTCTCCATAGCTTGTGCTCCCACCATGCAGCTGGTGTAGGCCTGGGACAAGGGGGTTATAGCCACGGCTAAGGATGCACGGAGACTAGAGGCGGAGCCTGCCAGACTTTCCCGGCACCCAGCCGGCTGGGCCTCTCATCGGCAGGCTGGCCTTCTAGCACCAGCGCGCTTCTCCACGTGCCCACATGCCATCCTGAGGGGCTCTGAATCATTTGGTGTGGGACTTGGATCTCTTCTGTTAGAAACCCTCAGGCGACAGCAAAGGATGCCCTTGGGGAAGAACCATGCTTGCAGTCCTCAGGGGGGCATTTTCTCACACCTATACCCTCTTCCAGAGGGTTCCAAAAATGTTCCCTATGAAATCCAAAGAATTTCACCATTTACACAGCATACCTCAGAAGTCGAGACCTGACCATTCCAGGATGTGCAAGAGAGTGACAATGACTCTGATCACCCACAAATGGGGTGTAAAGCTGTGTCTTTATTCACCACGATTATTCCCGAACAGTGTGGTGTTTACGAAAAGGACTTTGGAGCCCAAAGTCCTGAGTTTGGGTCCCAGGTCTGCCCTTTACTAGCCGGGCAACCTCAGGTGAATGCGTTCAACAAAAATGGTTCTTCAAAGCTTACTATGCAGCCATCGGCCCCGGACTGGGAAGAGGGAAGGCACAGAAGCGGACCAAAAAAGCCACAGTCTCTCTTAGCTCTGAGTTCCGTATCTGTAAAATGGGAGCCAACAGGTACCAAGTGCCTACGACCGCGCGTCAGGCCCTGGGCCGCGGGTGCTCTCTTCACACCCCCAAGGGCCTCAGGAGGCACGTTCTCCTGCATCGTGCTTTGCAGCTGAGGAAGCGGGGGTCCAGGGGCCGCATCAGTGGGCTGGATGAACCCACAGTGGCCCTGTGGCAGGGATGAGCTCTCGCCCCCTCCCGCAGAGCCCCCTTCGCGGGCCCTCCCCGCTTGGCAGCCTCGCCCACAGAGCGAGCGGGATAATAGGAGAGAGGGCTCTGCAGCCGACGAGGAACGGCACAGATGTATGACGTCATGGTTATTAATAATGGAAGCAGGGCAGCTAATTCACGATCCCTCCAGATGGACCACCTGAAATGCTGTGAACCTCCGGCACGCCGCATCGCATTTTCTCACGGTGGAGCTGGAAGGGGCCTTAGGAGCCCAACCTTTTCCTCGTCTATAGGGGTGGGGGTGGACAAGAAGGGAGACCGCCCCGCCCCCGAAGCCCAGGCCACGCCAAGTTTTGCTCTAGCGACTGAACCGCCAAGATCGGGCACCCGCCACTGCTCCCCTCCAAGGGGTGCTGGTAAGGGACGCAGCAGCGAGCGGCAAGTGTGGCCTCTCCACGGGCCCTGAGCCCAGCTCCTTCATGCCGCAGGGCCTTGGTACGTGCTGTTCTTCTGCTCGGAGTACTCCTTCCCCAAAACTCGGCATGGCTGTCACTGTTTCATCATTCAGACCTCGGGATGAATGCCAACTCCTCATGAGAGGACTCCCGGGGCCCCATCTTTAGCTTCGCCCGTTCCTCCCTAACAGTCACACTTTCATGGTGTGTGTCACTACTTAGCCTTATCTTGTCCATTACTAGTCATTCTCTCTCCCCGCCGGAACACAGGCTCCACAAATAGAGGATTAACCGGTTGTCAGCGCTGTCATCCCTAGAAAGGTGCCTGGGACCCAGCAGGCACTTAGAAACATGTTCGGCGAGTCCCCCTGGAGGCTGGCCTGGGTCGCAGCCCCCCTAGCAGCCCGCAGTCCTTTGCTCACTCACTCACTCAATAAATGCTTATTGAACCCCTCCTCCATGCCAGGCGTTCTGCTTGGAGCTGGGGATTCCAATCAAACAAATGACACAAAGTCCTTGCCCTAACAGAGCTGTGACGGTTGATTAAAACAAACAACATAGAAAACAGAGCTGTCAGTCACATCGCGTGTGACCAAATGATAGCTGACCAAAAAAAAAAAAAAAAAAAGGGGGGGGGATCAGTATGGCAGAAGCTGGGAGAAATGGAACAACGCTGGGGAGATGCCGACATCAGATGGGCCCTGCAAGGACTTCCTATATGCTCTGTACTCATCTGGGGGAGCTGGTGCCAGGCACCCCCACCAGCTCTGGGGAGGGGGGACAAGGGGACATACCCATGGCTACGGGTGCCTCTGGCCGCAGCCTGGAGCACAAGGACGGATGTGTGCGACCGGGTGTATAGGAGTGGGGCTGTGTGCATACAGAAGCAGGTGAGTGCGAGCGTGCATATGTAGCAGGGTGTGTGTAGGTGTGGAATCTATGTGTGAATGAGAACACAGGATCGAGCGTGTGAGCACGTGTGTGCGGAGGGAGAGAGGGATTTGCGCTTAGAAGTTGATGGGTGAGTGTGTAGGAGTCAGTGTGCGTGACGGCTGGCTTCCGCTACTCTTCACCAGAGGCTCTGCGTCTGTACACACTGAAGTCCCCGGACAAATGACACCGTAGCTACCCACTCATCACGTGATCCGTTCAACAATAAATCAGCTACATCTTCGTGTTTGTCAAATATACTCTACGGAGTGTCCACACAAAGCAAGAAACCGGTTCCAGAAGAGAATGATCAACTTCTAGATATAACTGAATGAGGTGAGAGCACTGGACGAGGAGTCTGGTCCCTGTTTCACCACTATCTTGGGCTGCTGTTTAGTTGTGTGACCTCAGAGAAGCCACTGAACTTCTCTGAGCTTTTGCTTACTCTCCATTCAAGATGGCAATCAGAACTTAGCTCCCAAAGTTTGGTTGCAAATCCACACGGCCACGTCATGGCTGCTGGTACCCTCAGAAGCACTGTTTCCTAGGGGAGCAAGCATGTGTAACTGGAAAAGGGCCATAGGGCCAACTGGGGAAATGCTGGGCTTGACTATGTTAAACAGGTTCTCTTATTGCAGTACTTCTCAGAACCTTTAATTTGCCAATATGGATTGTAACTGGCAAGCAGGATGATACAGAGCTTGCAGAATTTGCCAGACTTACTAGAACAGGGAAATCTTTACTCACGGCATGGCTTTCGGAACTAATGTTCCACAGAACAGGCTTTGGGGCCTCTGCTAGCAGACACACAGGACATTTATTAGTGCCCCTTTCTTGCAGACGACTGAACAGAAATGGCACTCAATCTCACTAAATCACAGAGCAGAGCCATGGCGAACACCAGCCCAGAATCATCCAAACCACGGTAAGCAGCACGTGCACAGGGCTTTATATTTACAAAACATTTTCACTTAAAGGATTCCGTCCTCCCTGACAACATTCATCTGTGGACTCTCAGCCCCATTTTGCAGATGATAAAACACAGCTGAAAGAAATTAAAGAATCTGCCCAGAGCCACTAAGTGATGGGCTCCTAACTTGACTTTATCAGTTTCCTTGCGTCCTGGACCCAACCATCAATGAATACATTATCTATTTTTAGATAAGCAATCGTAGCCACAGAGCAGACCCCCTGCAAGATGCAGTGGCTGCCACCACCCGCACCTGTCCTGCAGCTGCCACCGCTCCGGGCACAGGGCACTGGCTGAGCAGAGGGCAGGGGAGGGTGCTCAGAGAAATGCCCATGGAGTCGGAGCTGCTCTGCAAACACCCAGGCTGCGAGGCCGGGAGTAGCTCCCTCCCCGTCACCACACCCTCCCGACCATGCCAGGGACAGCACTCCCCTCCGAGGCTGTGCCCCCTGTGCCAGGTGCCATTCTGCAAGGGGGGCGGGAAGAGCCGGAGCTACGTTGTTTCACTTACTCCCAGTAAGCCCGAGGAGCACCGGGCTGGTCGGCGGTGACAGTCTGAAACTGCCACCACCTCCAGGGGAAGGGCGGCCAGCCCTGCCAAACCCCTTCAGCAGTCCCCACCGGTGTGCTGGGTCCCCCCTCACCGGGAAAGGGAGCGCCAGGCCGGAGAGGCGTGGCGGGGTGAGGGTCTGCCCAGGGCAGGGGGGGCTGCGCACGCCAGCGGCGAGCGGGGCTGTGCCAGGCGCGAGTGTGCGAGAGAAGTGTGAACGCGGGAACGCCTGTGTCACCCCAGGGCCGTGACAGAAGTAGCGTCTGGGAAACACAGGCGGAGGGCGCGTGCACCAGGCAACCCCGGGCTACGGAGGAGTCCCAGAGGTCCCGGACTTGGCACCGGCGCGCTCCTGCACACGCGCCCGCGCCCAGCCCTCTCCCACCGGCGCGGCGCCCGCCAGTCCCG
>NC_048219.1:18353652-18541927 GCF_002007445.2 Ailuropoda melanoleuca
TCCGGGGAGGGCAGTCAGGGAAGCCCCGGTGCGGCCGCCCGGGCCCTGCCGCTTGGCGCCCCGCCTCGGCCGCACCCGGCCCGGCGGGCGTCCGTCGTCGTCCCCAAGGTGTGCGCTCCCCGCCCCGCTCCCCGGTGCCAGCCCCGCTCCGGGAAGCCCGCGCCTCCCAAGGCGGGAAGACGACGTACCGAGCGCTGGGCGGGGCGGGCCTGTCGGGGGGCCTCCGTGGGCTCCAGCCTGGGGCGGGGGCGGGGGGCACCCCGGGGCTTCCCAAGGGCCTGACTTTACCAGAAGCTGCCGGACTTGGGACCTGAATCACCCTGATCCAGACTTCGGCCAGTCGCCAGCACACTAGGGCCAGCCCCCACTCAGGCCCCCACCGGCCTGCTTCCCAAGGGAGCAGATGGCAGGGGGCCTGGAGACCTCCCTGGAATCTGTATTTTGCAGAGTCGCACCCCGAGGCTCAGAGAAGTCAGGTGATTTGCCCGGGTTCGACTCTGCGCAACCAGAGCTGCCCCTGGGTTTGGCTGACTCTAGCCTAGCTTCTGCTGGCCCGGGAACAGCCTCAGGAGGGTTACCGCGACTGGGCCAAAGTCAGGACTACAGCGGGGCCACCTCAGTGCCCAGGGTCCCAACTGAGGGAGGCACCCTCCAGGTCATGAAAGATCAAGGCCCCACAAGGTGACTGACCATTACTCTGACCAGGGAGGGCTGCCAAGAAGGCCCCAGGTTTCTTCCGGCTCCAAAGTGATGCCCTCAAATTCAAGGCCCTGCCATCAAAGGGAGTGGGCTCCCTCTGACCAGAGGCCACCTGGGCCCAGGGGACAGTGGCCCTGGGGATTTCTGTGCTTTCTCCATACAACAGCTTCCAGCAGAGACTCCACCTTCCCTCCAAAGCCAGGTCAGAGCAGGCAAACCCCTTCTAGATCACCAGCTTTAATGGAGGGAGCCCGGACTTCCAAAGGGGCCCCACACAAGGGTGCCAGCGGGGGTGGGGGACTTGGGGGCAGGGAGGAAGCCATAGCTCCAGGGCCTGCAGGAAGTGAAGGGAGGTGGGATGGCAGCTGCACACGGGCCTGCACACTCACATGCACAATTGCACACCTGCTGGCCAATTGCCAAGCCTCCCAGCTGTTCTGTTGTTCGCCACCACCCCCGTGTCCCCCTCTTCCGTCAGCTCCCAGAGCCCGATCTCAGCTGTAACTGGGTCATCCCCTCTTCCCAGAGGGAAGGACCACACTCCCTGACCTAGCATGTAAGGCCCCGCAGTGCAGCCCTCCGTGACTTTTGCCCAATGCCCCCTGGTCCTCAACCTTGCACCCATTTTCACTCCTTGGGTTCTGTGCACAGACTTTTCTTCTGTCTGAAATGCGGTCTCCACTCCTCCTGCTGCCCTTCCTACCCTGAATCAAGCCTGCCCTCGATAAAGGTCCTTCCCTTGATTAGGGCAGCAGGGACAGAGTGCCCCAGGGGTCAGGTCCCTGCCCATCACTCCACTCCTGCCCTGCCCCCACTGCCCTGCTTACCCTTTCCGGTGGGAACAATTCTAGAGAAAGTGGATGTCTTGTTATAATTCCTATGCCCCGAGGAGGGACTTTTTGTCATCGTGCGAAGGCTCAGATGATAGCCTTGCTCCTGCCATGATGCATGTCCTCCCCCCACTCTGAGGAGTGGCCCTGCCCCACTGGACCCTCCCAGTGGATTCAGTCACCTTCCTGTGCTGCCACAGGCAACCAGAGATGCCCCTACCTCCGCACACTGCAGTCAGCTGGGAGGGATCTCCCCTCTCTCCAGCTTGGGAGCTACGAGGAACTCCCATCTCAGTTCTTCTCTCCCGCCAGAACTGACAAGTTTACAAATGTTTGTTAAGTGAATGAATGATCTTGGGGGCAAACTGAAAGGTGAAAATACAAGGAGGGGCAGAATGATCCGACAAAGAGTTGTGGCTGAGGTTCCAGGGGTCCAGTCTAGGGGCTGGGGGAGAAGGGGGGCTTCTCAGCTCGAATGGATCGGCTGCTTGGGAAGCTGGGCCACGGTGCCATCCCTGGAATAGCTCCCCGGCTGGAGCTCTTTCTTTGGACTACTCCTTCATTCCAGCTTTCCGTGGCTTAGGATTTGTCTTCCCCCTCCAAACTCATCTGGTGTAGCCCCATCCAGGCAACCTGAGATATCCCCACCCCAGTCCCCATACACACAGTCCTGAGCTGGCCTTAGCAAGCTGGAGGAAAAGGGAGGAAGGAAGGTGTGATGTAACGAGCGCTTTCAGGGTGCTAGACACAGTCACACTGGACTCCCCCGGACCTCCAAAGATCTTGCTCTTCACCCCACGAGTCCCACAGGGCCCATCCCTCTGTGGCCATCCTCCAGGCCAGGAAGTGTCAGCCTTGAAGTCTTCATCCAGCTTCTCCCACAGCCAAAGCTACCTGTCCCCACTGGAGACTCAGCTCCCACCCCAGTTCTGGAGCAAATTCTCACCAGAGGCCGGAAGGGCTTCAGGACTCCAGCCTCAGGGCTCGGGACACAGGATGGGGGCCGGCGGTCCTGCTTCAAGGCTAGCAACGGAGCCCAACTCCTTCCTGTGAGCCACCACACCTACCCTGGGACCTGGGGCACCCTTCCCATCCCGTAGTTGGATGGGTCCCAGGTTAGAAGGCAGGTGGTGCCAGGTGCCAGTTCCTTCCTATCAGCCCATCCCCAGCATATAACTGGGCCAGGTCTTAAGAAATCCCCAGAGCTCAGCCCTGGGGGCCTTCCCACATTCCTTCATTCCTCGCACATGAATCAGGCCCCTTCCCTGTCATGGGACGTAGAATTCACAAACCTGTGTTCTAGGAGCTCCGTCCAAGGACGGGGACCGGCGGGAGACGGGTCATCCCCACGCAACTCCGCTAAATGCTACATTGCTGTTTGCCGAGTGGGGGGCAGGGCGGGTGGGGGTGGCGGGGCGCACACAAGGCGGGAGATAAGATTCATTCTACATCTGGGGCTACAATTCAGGGAGTCTGTAGTCCAGGTGTCCCAGGTTAGATTGCTGACTGCTTGTTTCCATGGAAATGCTACACGCACACACACACACACACACTGGGCTTGGTTCTGCTGTAAAGCCAACATCCCACTGTAGCGACTTCACAGGCTAAAAGAGATTATAGCAGAGGGCAGGGCTGGCACCCACTGTCATCTAGGAGGCTGTCTCTCTGTGAAATTTGGTTTCCAGCTCCTAACAACCAAATTACAGACACACTTGGAGAACACACCGTCATTCCTAAGGAGCAGGGCCCACCACGGTGCTCTTGGGAAAGCTGTGCACCCTGTGGGCCCTCCAGGTTATTTGTTTAAGCCTCGTACTTCCTTACCAGCCAGTCCCTCTCCACCACCGTCCCCTACGGCTACGGTTTTCCGGACTCGGATGCTTTGGGTCATTTTTACTATTTGTGTGGGCGGTCGCGTGTGTGCCTGTGTGGTGGGTGCCCTCTCCGTACAGTACCTGGACTCGTGAAACTTCAGTCCTGCGTCGCACAGGCCAGCCACCTCTCTCCTGGCACAGAGGCCGAGGGTCTCTTACAGTTTACGAAGATCACGTCCTGGGGTCCTAGAGGACTCAGCCCCCACCTCTCTCCCCAGCCCAGGGGGCCGTGTTCCCAGCTTCCTGACTCGGAGGGGCACTCACTTCATCCCTGCGCGGACGCTGTGGGTAACAGAGGGGCCCGAGAGCTACACCGGCCCGGGTTCAGACGGCGGCCCTGCGCTTCCTGTGGGACCTCGGGCAGAGTACGTGATGTCGCTGACCCTGACTTCTTCACCTCAAAGGGCCGCGGTAAAGCTTTGAGAAGCTACTGCGGTACGGCCCTTGCGGGGGTCTCCAGCACGTGGTCGGTGCTCGATAAACAACGGCAATGGTTGCGTCGTTCGCGTGTTGTGACCCAGAATCCTGCTCCTCCCGTACTGCTGACCTCCACTGATGGGGGCACCCAGCACCCCAGGACCGAAGCCAGCCTCTCTTCTCCATGCCTACTGTCCAGGCCAGGTCACCACCATCTCCCAGCTAGGGCAGCCTTCTCCCCGGTCCCCTGCCCACCTCCCCCACCAACCTATTCTTCACACAGGTGGAACTCTCTAGGACAAAGTCAAGTGGGTCCCTGGCCAGCTAAACTACCCTGCGTATTAATGCCTTTTACAACCACACCTCAGTCTACCTGTCCAAGCCTCCCTCCCTCTGTACCGCCCCTCTCCGCCCTCCGCTCCCACTTCCCTTATGAAGGCCCCCCTGTTGCCCCAGGTGGCATTGGCTGTTTCCTTCTCAGGGAACCTCCAGCGCTTGCTACGGGCTGTCTGGCACGTGCCCCATGATACATAGTCGTCTAATTCCTCTGTCGGTTGCCCCTTTTCTGTTCCGCGGCTCTGTGTGCAAACACATCTTACTCAGTGCCAGGAATGTCACAGGTACCCACAGCATGCTAAGGACAGACTTCGGCCCCTCTGGCTGTCCTACCCAGTAAATGGCCCTAAGAGGGGAGGCAGCCTCAAGCCCACTGACTAGTTTTCCTCAAATGACAAAAGCATCTTCTTTTCCTACACTTCATACGGACTCTTTGGCCCAGCCTGAGTCCTGTGTCTGCCTCGTTCTGGCGTTTCACCAGCATTTCGGGGGACTCCCATGGGGCCCAGGTGGGAAAGGCGGGGCCTTTGGTTCCAGGAAATCAGAAGATTGTCAAACCACACACTCTCCTGGCTGCTGAGAACAGGTTTTCCCCAAGCCAAGGGACCGACTTGCAAGATCATCAGTAACAATAAATATTTACTCTGCACATGGCTTTGCACCTGCCAAGGGAGGTGAGGCAGTAGTGCATCCACTTCTGAGGCTTGGATTAAGATAGTCCGGGTGCAGGGTCCGACTCGGACACTTACTAGCCCCTGAACTCTGCTGAGCCTCAGTTTTCACAGCTGTAAAATGGGAGGATAACATATCTCAGGGAAGGATTGCAAAATTAGAGGAGAAAATGCATTTCAAGCCTCAAGAGCAGAAGCTGGCTTGTAGTCAATGCTCAGTAAAGGAAGCCCCCCACCTCCACTCAGGCTCTTTGGGGGGATACCCTGATGCATCAAACTTAGTCTTTGACAACAGCTCATAAAGTGCGGGAAGAGAATTTCATCATACCGCATAAATAGGAAGACAAGGCAAACAGCAACAGGTAAGACGAGAGAAAGAGTTCAGGAGCAGTGAGGGGGAGGGGAATTCTGGAATGGCCTGAAAGCCCTCTCCCCTTATGGAACTTGTACCCAACAGTGATTGCTGCTGCTCTTGTGGCCGGCCTGGGGCAAGGGGTGGGGGATGGGCAGTTGGTAAGAAGTCCCAAAACAAGACCAACGAGGCAGGACGGAGCCTGTGCACCTCACAGTCTGGTTCCAGAGAGGATTTACACCCTTGGAAAATAGCTACAGTAACAGTGAACAGCACAACGAACAGCACAGAACATACCAGAAGGAGACATGAATGTGGGTCAGGGTGGAAGATCTTTTAAAGCTTCCATCTAACAACAAAGAAATCTGGAAACGGCCTTGCTCCAGCCCTGTTCAGGCTCACTCCCCCTGCAGCCTTTCCAGCTTCTCAGGGCAGGAGGTGAGATCTCCAGCCTCCATCCTTTGTCCTTGAAGTCCTTCTGCAGGGCGGGCCTGGCCTGAGTGGATCACCCCCAAGTTCCCTAGAAGGACGGCTTTTCAGGCTCCACGCCTCTGCTCAGGCTGCACCTTCTACCTTCCCCTGTGCCCTTCCTTCTCCTCCCCCCGCCTTCCCTTCAGCTCCCCTCTGAATCCTCCTTGACTAGTTCATGAACTCTTCCTGTTAGGTCTCCTTCAGATGTCCTGTTCTTACTTTTTCCCAACCAAGCCCCCTTCTCAATGTTCCTGTAACTTGCATGGCGTGCTCACCAGACCATTTAGCATATTAGAGTCAGGTATCTGTGTCTGACGTCCCCGCGAGGTTCGGGGAGCACCGAGGCTCTGTGCCTGGCACCTAGTACTTGCCCAACCTCCAGAGCGTCTGGAAGGCCTTCCCCCATACTTCCCACCGCTGGGCAGGAGAGCAGCCCCTGTCACTCTGCCTAGGATTGCAGGTGAAGTCCCCACTGATCCCCTAGGAGCTCCAGGCGCTTAACACAGTCATGCTCCCTCCATCCTAGAAACCCACCCTCTGACGGGTCATCTCCCCCAGGCTTCCTGCTGATTTTCTGCAACGCCCCCCTCAGAACCGACCCCCCCAATCCAACAGGATGAGAATCTCAGCTACATCCTGGGCCACATGGTGGACTCCACTTAGAGAGGGCTGGGTCAGAGGAGCTTGGGAGATGGGGCGACGTCCCCGAGGGTGGCAGACTGAAAAAGCCAGGGACCTGGGGACGGAAAGGTGGGCACGCGGATTCGGGAGCTGGTTCTGAGCGAGGGGGCGAGAGGTCAGCAGCAGTTTGGGGGTGGGGAGGAGGGTGCGATGGTTGATTTTATTGGTCAGAATGACTGGGGCACAGGAAGCTCAGCTTTCTGGCACAATTTTTTCTGGGTGTGTCAATGAGGGTATTTGTGGATGAGATTAACACTCAAATCTGTAGCCTGAGTCAAGCAGTGGTGGGCCTCATCCAATCCACTGAAGACCTGAACAGAACAAAAAGCAAAGTAAGAGGGAACCCCTCAGCCTGACTGACTGTGCTGGGACATTGGTTTTTTTCCAGCCTTTGGTCTCGGACTGAAACACCAACTGTTTCTGAGTTGCAAGCCTGTTGGCTTCCAGCCTAGAACTTGTACCATTGGCTCGACTGGTTCTCGGCCCTTTTGCCCGTTGGTTCTGTTTCTCTGGAGAACCCTGCCTTATACAGAGGGTTAATATACGAATTCCCTGGACCGCGGGAGGGGCCCAGATTCCTCACTTGGAGTTCTCATCTGTGCAACAACTCTCCAGAACGAAGAGGCATTTCCCATCTCCTGCCACCTAGAGTTGGCCGCACTCACCTAGAGAGATTCACTGCGGATGGACTCCAGCTGTCACCCCCCCGTGGGCCCCCAGCACCCAACAAGTTTTCAGTAACGCCGAATGAACAAATAAATACCGCACGCTTATCTGGGTAGCCCTTTATAGTATGGGGTACGAGCTCATCCTCACCCTGTCTTTCCCAAGGTTCTGGGACAGGCAGGATGGGGACCATCAGCCCCAGTACCAGAGGAGCAAACGGAGGCCCAAAAAGGACCTAGAGCCAGTCCTGACAGCAGGGACCCTCCCCTGAATGAGCCAAGGAAGGCTGCTGCCCTGGGTCCAGGGGTCTCTACCTTGCCCCGATACACACATTCTCTAACAAATGTTCAATGAACACCTACTACAGACCAGGGCCTGTTCTGGGGACTTAGAGTAAGTGCATTAGTGAACAGAATGGACAAAAATGCCTGCTCCCATGGACTTCACATTCTAGAGGGAAGAGCCACGTGGTAAACAAGACACAGAATAAATACGTGCATTATATAGCACGTTAGGCGGAAGTATACGCTGCAGAAAACACAGAACAGAGGAAGGGGAGCGGAACACAGCGGTGGGAGGCAGGTCACAAGTTTAAATAGGGTAGTTAGAGCGAGCTTTGTTGAGAAGGAGGCATTTGAGCAACGGCTTGAAGCGGGTGAAGAATTGAGTCATGCCGATATTGGGGGTGGGGACCTTCATAGGCAAAGACAAAGCCCTAAGCAAAGGCCCTGAGGTGAGGATGCGGTGGGCATATCACCTGGGGCCTTGCAGGCCGTTGTGAGCAGTAGAGCCCGGGAGGAATAAATGAGGGTGGTGGCCGTGGGCCTGGGCCCCCGCAGCAGCTCTCCAACGCCTATCCTCTTCTCAGAGAGCAGGACCAAGCTCGGGCCAGCAGTGGGAGAGTCAGAGGGCACCTGGGTGGAGGAGGGGACAGCAGACAGACGAGGCAGGAAGCGATTTTCCTGGATTACCACCCCCCTCAGCTTCTACCGGATGCCACCTAGCTCCCATCTGTATCGTTCCCGGGGGACTGTCGTCTTGCTGTCTGGATTTGGAGTCTGTCTCCAGACCCACCTGGACTCTCACTGGTGGGGATGATACCGGACAGGGTGTTTAACCCTCCAGGGGAAGACATGGATGCCAAAGTCAAGAGCGGATAGACCCTGCCTTTGAGGGCGTGGTGGCGGCGGGGGTGGGGGCTCTCAGGGGAATTGCAGTCTTGAGCTGGAGAAGGAGAGGAAAGGCCGTGGGGTGCCGGCCCCCGGCTGGCTGTCACACCATTACTTGGCCTGCCTCTGCAGGGGCGCAGGGGCCCCACTCTCTCTCTGCTACACGGTGGCAGGTGCGAGAGGCAGATCAGCCCCCGCGGCCGAGATGAAGTTGACGTCAGCAGACTGATTTTAGACTGGGCGTCTGCTCTTCCGTCCCAGAGACGCGGCTCTGTCTGGGATTCACTCCGGCTGCATGTGCCAGAGAAACAAATCCTGTTCTACGGGTACAGACACAGTAGTATCCAGAACAGAGCTGGCCCGTGGACCCCTGCCACGGGGAGGCCCCCAGGAGCTGAGCTTTCCCCGGACATCTGCGTCCTCCTTACTGGTCTCCTGTCTCACCTCCAACAGCCGTGGGTTCTTGGGGGTACCAGCTTTGGTTTCCATTCTGCCTCCCCACAAAGCTGGTGGGTCCCATGTGGGTCCGCCTCCACCAGCACCGGAGGGCCTCTTGGCTAGGAATGCCTCTTAGCCATCCGACACCCCCAGCTCTCAGCACAGGTGCCGAAGAGAAGTACAGCCCAGGAAGACCGGGCCTAGCAAAGCACACGGGAAGGGTCCGCCGTCGGCAAGTCTTCCTGGAAAGGCTGCTCAGAGCAGGGGCTGGTTGAGTTGGACTTTGACGATTGGGCAGGTGTTTATTAGTGGAAAAGCCCACCGAGGCCGAGGAAACGTGAGGAAACAAAAGCCTGAAAGAGCGCTGAATGTTTGGGAATGGCCCCAAGAGACGGAGGGAGGGAGGGAAGGAGGGAGGAGAAAGGACCCCTTCCATGCGTGTGTCAAGGTTGTTGGGCCCTAACTCTGGGCTAAACAGTTGGCCTTATGTCCGCAGGTAGGAAAGCCCATGAGGGGCTCTGGAGCACATGCTCGATGGCTAAGTACGGGTGGCTTCCAGATGCCAAACCCAGGCCCCTCCAATCTGGCAGAGCCACCTTCCTTGTCCCCTCCCCTCCACGTCCCTTCTGGCCCCGTGGGGCCATCCTCCACTTCCCTGGTACACGGGGCATGTAGCAAACACAGGACGTGCTGGGGGTGCCCCCCTAGACCCCCACCTGAGCTCTGGGCCACGTATCTCGGGACATCAGGCCATTCCCCTCTCCCCTCCTGGCCACGAAGGTCACTGCTCCATCCTCGCCTCAGTTCCCAGTCCCACGGGCAGGCTCCCCTTTCACTTCTCTGGGCTCAGCTTCTCCACCTGGTGATGCCGTCTCAAGATTCCTCAAGAAGGACCCTGCGGCCTACCGTGGCCTCCTCCCACTTCGGCACTGCCCTGTGGTGACCAGGAAGGTTCTGTTTGCGGAAGGCAAGTTCTCTGAGCTGGGGGCTCTCTACACCCCTTTGCTTAATTCCTCCAACACCCCTCTGAGATGTTTCTCATTTATCCGTTTCTACAGGTGAGGAGTCAAGATTTTGCTGAGGTTGACTGGAGGCTGGTCACACAGCCAGGAAGTGGTGGAGCGGGGGGATGGACCCCAGTCTGTCTTTCTTCCTCTCTCACCAGGCTCCCCCCAGCCCGGAGGGCGGGGCCTGGACAGCTGGTGTCCAGAGCAGAGGCGCTCAAGACCTCGGGCCAGTGTGGGTGAGTAGGGGAGACCTGGAGGGGGAGAGAGCCCTCACCCAGGATCCCTACCTCGTGCCCTTGAGAAAGAAGGAGTTAAAAGCTTATGTAAAGAGATTTGCAAATAGATCCTACAAAACAACATTTGGATGATTTAAGTGTTAAGGAATCAGAACCATATGGATTAAATGTCCCTGACGTTACGTATGGTTTTAAAAATTAGAAGGAAATGTACTGGGAACACATACACATATAAAATACGTAAGGCCAGACCGCATTTCTAGCTTTGTGGACATGGAGTTATTTGAAAAACACGACACAGCATTCACCCAACTTCCCCCAGGCTGTCCCTCCCCCGTCCTCCCCTCCCCAGCCCCTGTCTTCTCCCCACACCAAACAGGGCTCAGCTCCCTCCCCAGGGACCCAGCCTGAGAAAGAGACTTCCCAGAACAGCAGGCCTGATGCTCTCACCACAGGACAGTTGGAGCCAAACAGCTGCGGCAGGCATGGCCGGGGTCTCCCAGAGGCCAGACGGGTGGTCGCAGGTGGAAGGAGATGGTGGGAATGCCAGCTTCCCCCAGAGGCCTGAAAGTGCTCTAAGAGAAGGCGCAGAGATGCTTCGGGGAGGCAGACATTCCAGGTGAAGTTGCTTTCCATTCCTAATCGCTTCTGTACCTCACTCAACCCTTGCGGCAACCGTGGGAGGATAGCGTTATCATTCCCACTTCACAGGAGGGGAAACTGAGGCTTGGGAGGCCCAGGGGCTCTGGGGAGCCGGGCACCAGACCACCGCCCGGGCTCTACTGCCTCACACTCGCCCGGGGCTGTTTACGCTACCCCTCACTGCTCGGAGCACAACTGAGACCAAGAGCCTGTGTCCAGGTTAACTGAGCATTAGAGAGAAAAAGAAAAAGCTGGGTGAGCTCCTCAAAGTTCAAGGTTTAGCTGGCAGGGTGTTTTTTGAGGACTCCCTCCATCCCGATACCTCAGGTTTGGTTTGGCTGTAAACTGCGTGTGGTGTTGGGTTGGGGGAGAGAGGGTATTTAAAGCTTCGTTGGGAAGTTAAACCATCAGAAGCTGCCTGGTCAAATCCTGGTGGGAAAGAGAGGAGAACATGCTGGGCGCCAGGGGCCTGGCACCTCCCTGACCCCTCGCCTGGCCCGTGCAGAAGGTGGCGTCGCTTCTCCTCTGCAGAGAAGGAACCCCAGGTGCGGGGAGCCCATGTGACATTCCCAGGGGCACACAGCTGCATTCTGGATCAGGTCCCTCTGACCCCCCCAAAGGTGGTCCATCAGGAGGATTGAAGGCCACCCAAATATAAGCCCAGCTCCGCGTCAGGAGGGCTGGTACCAAGTCTGTCCCCTGCACCCAGTCCAGAGCCTGACGTTTGTGAAATGATCATTAAACAAATCAATGGGTGGGGAAGGAGACATTCCCTCCCCTTCGCTTTGCTCCATCCCTCACGCAGGCCATTGTGTCCTGAACGCAAGGGAAGGCCTTCACACTGATGAGACTTCTGATGACGCTACCCTGTCTGGTGGGACGCTTGCTTACAGCCTGTGAGGGCTCTCAGGAGGCTGAGTTTGAGGCTGGGGTAGCCGAGGACATGGAATGTTCAGGGCAGGAACCAGAAAGAAAAGGATAAACGGTATCAGAACGGGGACAAAGAGGACAGGAGCTTCCTCCCCATCCTGTACCCACGCCCTCTCCGAAAAGTCTGTAGTAGGTCCCATCTTGACAGGTTTTTCGTAACAGCCTCTTAACTTACGTGCAGTCTCATCCCGGGCCGGCCGGGCCACAGGCGCCAGGAGAGAGGCTTTCCACCGGGATCAGACCCCGGCACTTCTCAAGCACCTCTGAGGAGTGCCTTTGCCCATGGCCTTTCTCAGGGTCAAATATGTTGGGAAAACACTGATAATGAGACCTCCTGGGGATTCCCAGTGGACTCCCCCAGATGAAAAGCCCTAAGGGGCTGGTGAATAAAACAGCTCATCTTTAACCCACACTACAGAACGGAACGTAACAGAGAAACCCCCAACCCCCGCACCTCACCCCTGATGCGGAGACCTAGGAGACCCCTGTGCGACTTCTGTTGGCTTCTCACTGACAGAACCCATCCTCCCATGGGCATCCCTGTTCTCTCATGAGCACCCCAAACGAACCCTACTCTAGACTTTAATCTGGGTGCCCACAACCCTCAGGCTGGCCCACTTATATCTTCTCAATGACTTTCTTCTGCTCTCAAGACAAAGACCAAATTTCTTTGAGTGGTCCCCATGGCCTCCTTCAGTGGCCCCACCTGTCTCATCTCCCCATCACCCCACCTGAGGTGAGGGGTATTCTTTCAGTCTCCTTTGCCTCAGGGCCTTTGCATGTGCTGGGTCCCTTGCTGGGAATGCTTTTCCTGTACAAGCCCTCCTTGCCTAGCTAACTCCTCTCCAAACTTTTGATTTCACTTTGCACATCACCTCAAGAGAGGTCTCCCTGGCCCCTGACTAAACCTGTACACACTCTCTGTGTATAGCTGTATAAACCTGTGTATACTCCCCGTACACCTGCACGTATACCCGGTCTCTGCACCCTCTCCGTACACCTGTTTACACTCTGCATTCTGTGCACACTCTCTCTATACCACATACTTCCTCTGTAGAGCCCCCCAAGTATCAACGTTAGCAACTTCTTTTTATTTGTGTGCCCCCCCTCTTTTTTGTCTGAGGACTAGCTTCCTCACTGAAATATAAACTCCATGATTAGGGCGACCTGTATGTCTTCCTCATTGAATCCTGCCACTGTAGCTGCTGGCCCCAGGCTTTTCCCAGCATGCCCTGAGAGACCCGGAGTGAGTCGGAAGATGGCCCGGAGGGTCACTGTAACCTCGGTCTCCTCCCCCAGCAGCGTGAGGAAGAGCAGGGGACTCAGACTCCAGGCTCGGGTGTCTCAGGAATTCATCGTGAGAGCACGACGAGGTCACGTAATGCTTCTGAGCCTCAGTTTCTGAATGTGTAAGACTAAAAGGGTGTGCCGATACGGAACGACTTACATTTGACTTATTATCGACACAGCTCTTTCTTCCAGTGCAAGAGTAATGGGCAGAATTGCTTTCTGCCTGTCCAGGACCCTCTCTTCCCTTTCTTCTGGTAAGACTTGCTCAGGGAACTGTCTTCCCCAACTGCAGTCATGACTCTGGCTGGGTTTTCCACCACAGGACCCATCACCCTGCCTATGGCCACCTGTTTGACCAACCACGATAGTCCATGGGCTCATCAGAACACCACGCTGGGGTTCTTCTCACTTTAACAGCTAGGAGGAAACGTTGCTTTTCTATCTGAGGTTATAAGCTGGGATGGTGGCGACCAGGAGCCATTGGGGCGCCCACGGTCCTTCTCCACTCCATTGTTGTATGGCAGAAGAAGCCCAAAGGCAGCAGATGAGATCAAGGTCAAGACAAAAAAGCATAAAAATAAAACACGTAAGGAAAATAAGAGTCTGATGACTTGATGACAATGTATCACTTCCTAGGTTTAGCCATGCCTGAAGTCCACCCACTCATCCATCCCAGTAAAATGAGGCCCTAAGACAAAGCTCCATCTCAGTCCTCCCCGGCCTCACTCCTTCCTTGCCTCAAGCCAGAGAGAATTCAGTTTCTGTCCCTTGCATTTGAAAGAATGCTGCCTACTACATCCAGGTCCGAAGTCATCCCATAGTACTAAATAAACAATCTCTTGGAAGGATAGGAGTAACAAAAATCAGCATGCTTGGGGATCCCTGCATTACTCAAACATGCCCCACAGTGCCATCCTGTCTAATCCTTGTGACAAGAGTAGCCAATGATAGAGAAAAACAACGGAGTGACGATGGAAGACAAGGAACACTAGAATAGGGTGTTAAAGACCTGAGCTCTAATCTAGGCTCTGCCGCACACTTGCTGTGTGACGTTGAGCTGGTTTCTTAGCTCCTCTATAAAATGGGGAGGTGATGTCTACCTTAAAGGCTGCCATGAGGAATCATGAGACAAAACCAGCAAAGAGCCTAGACGGCTGTTCCGGGCTAGGAAAGCCTTGATAAACATCCACCAAGCTTGTAAAACCTAGAAGTCCTTTCTAGAAAGATAGACTCTAAGTCTTATTTCTAAGAATTAGCGTTGGCCATGGGTCCAAAAGGAGAGGAATGTGTGAGAACCTCCCAGCTAGGGTTCGGTATCTGGGTAACATACGACTTTGGCTGTCGGCTGCCAGTTTTGCGGTGACATGAGGTTGGCTGATGGGTTTGCTTCCCCACATGTTGGACACTCAGGTGTGTCCACAGGGATGGCAGCTCTAACGGAGTGGTGACAGGTCACTGAGGCAAGGAGCCTGTTTATGGTTTCCAGATGGGCCTACAGTGCTCCCCACTCTGCCCTGGACTGTGTTGACAGGACGGGCCAGGACTCCGCAGAGGCTGAACTTGACCCGAGTCCCCGTCTAATGGCTTCTTGGCTTTAGTGGGGGGAGGGCAGGGTGTGCCCCTCTGCACTGGACTGCCTGGGAAGTCAGACAGACTGTGTTGCCTTCCAAAGAACAATTCTGAAAACTGCTACTCAGAATAAATATTTTGGTTGCATTTTGCGATGTGGCTGTGGGGGAGATTTCCATTGAGTGTGGTTTGCAAGGCGATTCTCCTCTGTTGTTTACTCCCTGCGATCCCCACAGCCTGTTCCTGGCAGGCATCTGTGTCGGCTGCACTCCGGGGCCACTGGGACCTGGATGTTCTCTCCGGAGAGGCCGGGCCGGCGGCCCTTCACGGGGGCCTGACTGTGACGATGCATTAGGCAGCTGGCCACCAGAGCCCTCACTCCCCAGCTCAACCTTGCCCTCCTTCACCAGGCCCGGCCAAGCCTGGCACTCTCTTAGGAACCTCATTCCCACCACCTAGGAGAAACTGTAATTAGCTGAGCTGCTCCAAGCCAGGGGCTTGGAATTCCTGTGGGCCTAGAGATGTGGCCATGTCCATTTCCTCTTCCCAGGGTGGCCCACTGCTCCTGCCCCTGTCCACCCACTCATCTCTTCCCCGGAGCCACAACCACACAGCAGGCCCCGGGCCGTCGGGGCCACACCGCTGTCTCCCACCCATCCCCCACCCCTCTGAGCACCCTCTGGAGAAAAACCCTAGCCCCAGGGGCCTGAGCATGGCACGTCTCTTGGTTACGGTGGTTGTGACTACTGTCCCCCCCACGCCCGGTTCCGAGGGCCACCTAGGCTCTGGATGCCCAGGTTTGTGCTTGCTCGGATGGTGACAGCCCTCAGCCGAGAGCCCATCCTTAATCTCAAAGACGAGGTAGGGACAGGCGGGAGCATGCTGCCGCCACCCAGCTCATCCTAGAGTCTGGTCCCTGCTCCCCGCTCCCTGCTGCCCTGGCCAGATTTCCAAGGAGAGATGCATTCATGGGAACAGGGTCTGGCGATCAAGACAGAGAAATGACAACAACTGGGGGGAGTGATATTTCCAGGCATGGGGTTAGGTGTTTGCGGCGTGGGACCCAGGGCCCAGGGAGAAGATGCTCTGTCAGGGATGGACCACAAGGATCCCGGTTAGGGGAGCTCACACTGCGACTGGCCATTTGGAATGTTAAAGACCCTCGTCATGGAAGCAGCCTTGAGGCTGTGTGAATACTGTTCTTCCATTTTGTCACCTCCCCAAAGCCACTCCCCTACTCTCTTGACATGCGTTCCATTCTGGTGGGTCCTAGAGTTACCATGATGAGGGCCTTCTGGGACCCCACCCCATTTTGTGGATGAGGGAGCAGAAGCTTCCAGAGGCCAAGGTCCCTGCACAGGGACCCGGGGTCACAGGGCAGGGTGAGGCAGAGCCTGACTGGGACTCATTTGTCAGGACCCAAATCCCACACTCATTTCACGGCAGCATGGCAGCTGTTAAACACAGAAAGGTCAGAGCCTGTTTCCCTAGCTGGGTGCCCAGGGGCTCTAGGGCCCTGGACCTGCAGTGGAAGCAGCCAGTCTCCCCCTCCCACCCCCCCCCAGTGGTCCAGAGAGCGGCTGCATGCTTTTGGGAAGAGGCTGGGCGGACAGTCTGCACCCCTGGACCGGAAGGGAGCCACGCATCCCACGGGCAGGGATGTGCAGCTGTGGCCCCCCGATATTGGGTGGACCAGGTGAGCCACTCCTTACCCCCAGCTCCACTCCACTCCAGGCTCGGGGCCCGGCTCATCACTGAGCTCACCCTGCCCAGGCCTGGGAGGATGTGGGAAACCCATCTAGGGCCAGAATCAATTTTCTCACCATAAACCACACGCACGATGGGTGCCCTGGGCTCGCCTAGGCTCCACCACCCTGGTCCTATTGTAGCGCCCTGGGGGGGGCAGGGCATCTCTCTGGGGTCCTGACCTGAGGCCAGTCTCGCTGTCCTCATCAGAACTTCAGTCCCAGCTCACTTCACTGAGGTCTGGCATGTGCCAGCCACTCTCTCCATGGGCTGGGCCCTAAGCCTCATACCCGTGGCAACCAGGTCTGGAGCGTGCCATAAAGGAAGATGGGCCAGGACCACTGAGCCCCCTTCTAAGAGACACTGGCTGTCACACGCAGAGGTCCAGATGGCCATGGCCAGGACACTGTCATTTCTCTGCAGACCAGCTCGGGGGCCAGGCTGGAGGCTGGGCCACTCCTCTCAGGTCAAGCTGCTGAGACGCCCAGGTCCCCTTAGCATGGAACATGTCCACAGTGACAAAGGGGTCACTCTGGCCTCGGCCTTCTACTCGAATTCAGTTCCGCCAAACTCCAACCCCAGGAGGGTGACACTTGAAGTTCCAGAACAGTGGGAAAGGCTGGTGGCACTCAGTGCCATGTTCTTAGCCTAGTCACAGGGCCCACCTTGGCCTGGCTCAATGGACAGAGCCAAGGCCATATTCCACCTGCTTCTGCTTGAGCTAACTGCCGGGCTGTCTCTGTCCCAACATGGGGAAAGGGGTGTCTCTTTGGCTGGTGCTGAAGCCACATCTTGCCTTCTGCCCAGAAATGGCTTTGTGCCACCCTGTTCTCATGTTGGCTACTTCTCCCCTGCAGGGCACCCCAAACCTTCTTAAAATAGCACATGGAGTATATGTCAAAAAGGACAAATCCTTGTGGAAGTTTACCTTTTATGGAAGTAATCACAGCTACCCATTAGTAAGCCCTTACTATGCGCCCAGCTCCAGGCTACACATTTCAGGTGTATGTCATCCTCACAATAAAATCCAAGGAGTGGTACTAATATTATCCCCATTTCCCAGATGAGGAAAATGAGGCTCAAAGTCCATCTTCCTCGAAAGCCCCTCTCATCCCCCAGAAGCTGAGAACTGATGTGTGTTTTGTCAATGGGCTTCAAGGGCTGTTTCTTGGGGGCCCAGGGACACCTCACAGTTGAACAAAACTGAGATACGCTATCTCCCCAACCAGCAATACAAGAGTGCTCAGGGCCCGTGCCCGTCTGACCCTGGGCTCGGTTTAGAGGCCCCGGGAGAAAAAGCAGCCTCGTGCTGTCCTCTTTCGTGGACACAGCTCGCCCCGTACCCGTCCTCTGCGCCAGCCCGTCCCGGTCCACCCCTCCCCAGAGACCACCCTAATGGCTGGGGGGACCCGAGGGAGGGAGGAGCCGGGAGACCTGGGGTCCCCCTGCATGCAGATCCCATGGGCACGGCTCTGTGACAGCTGTGCCGGCTCCTCCCACGTGGACTGGCTGCCCCAGCTTGGGTGTTCTTTCTGGCTATCTGCAAACTGGTTCATTTACAAATCGACTCCCAGCTCACCTCTGGGAATGCAGCAGGGCTCAGACACATCTGTCCTCCCTCTAAGGCTCTCCCAGATGACATTTCCTGGCTATTACATAATCAAGGAAGCCCAGCCCCCACCAGCCAGGACTCTAATTGGAGAGCTCTTTCCCAAGAGCCCTGGGGACATAACTCTGTCAGCCAAGGGGAGGCCCTCTTACCTCTCAGCCCCTCGGCGCTCCCTCTCCGTCTCCCACACAGACGCGCCCAGGCACACGTATTTACATACCCAGCCCAGTGGGGTAGCTGAGACCACATCTTCTGTTCATGCCACTGGCCGTGTCCAGTGACTTCTATGATCTGTGCTCACCGTGAATTATGCGGCCCTGGGTCCCTCAGACCCACTCCCACCAGGATGTCCCTTCTGAGCACCTCCTCCAGGCCCCCACAGCCCTGTATACTCAGCATGCTGCCGGGAATGTGTCTGTCTTCCTAGCCGGGCTAGGACCTCTCTAGGGAAGGGGCTGAGTCCAACTGCTCCCTGTGCCTTCAGGACCCGAATCGGCCTGGTCCTCAGGGGACACTGGGAGAGTTGATGAAATGGGTCAGTGAATGCAAGGAAGCATCCTAGCCAAAGCCCTGGGGTGGGTGGCCTGGGGAGGTCTGCAAAAGCAGCCTTATGTATAGATTTCCCAGAAACACCACAAAAGGTCCGCTTTTGAAAGACCCAAGACATTCATTAGTCCGTTGTTCAGAGGGGAAACTGAAGGCCAGCTGGGGACAGGTGTTACCTAAGCAGGCACGACCTGTTTGCGGCAGCGCCAGGGACCCAGCCAAGCTCCCCCGGGCCCTCTCTCCACTCTGCCGTGGACTCTGAACCTCGGTAACATGCTCTGGGGGCGTTCTTTTCCTCAGAAATGAAGCCACCACCTTCCGAGCCTTAGGCCCAGCCTGCGCCAGATGCCACCAAGACACAGTCCCGGTGCTCAAGGAGCCATGCAGACATGTACCCAAGAGCTGTAAAGTGGGGTCACGTGGAATAACAGAAATGTGTAAAAGACGGGACACCCAGGGGGACGGGAGAGGTCAGGGGAGGCGTCTTGGAGGAAGTGACATCAAATGGGGTCTCTGCGGAGAGCTGGTGAGAAGGACTAAGTTGGAGTTGGAAGGGGAGAGGAGAGGAAGGGGTGGTCCCATTAAAGACACAGAGACAGGAAATGATCCAGCAGGTTGGGGAACTGCACAAGCCAGGTGGTGAGGCTGAAGGCCGAAGGACAGGAGGGAAACTGTGCTTTGAGGCTGGCCCGAGAGGGGGTGGGGGAGGGAGGGCCGGGCAAGGCCCCATCAGGACGAGCTTGAAAGCCATGCTGATCCAACGGGATTCCAGCTCACAGGTAATGAACCTCATATTTGGGGTCTGTGCGCCCTACCCTGCCCCTTCGCTTGATCTCCCACCATCCCCGGAGTGGCAGGAACCACAGACAGATGCCATCCCTCTCTCTCATTTACCTAGGTAACCTCTGGACCCAGGAACACGCTCTTCTCGGCTCCCTGGAACTCCTCCGAGCCAAGATGTCCTTACATTGTAGAGCTGGGGCTGTGATATGTTAGGAATTGACACTTGCAGAAACGAGTTCGTGTTGACGTTAGAACATGCCGTCCCGAAGGAGACGTCTTGTAAACAGCTTTGGAAATTTGGATGGCCAAAGCACCTTCTCCTGGGTCTGGTGAATGAAAGGGCTAATGGGCCCAGGGCTCCTAGTGGACCCTTTGGGGAGCTGGGAGAGGCCCATATTGGCTGCGGGTTTTCCCACAAGACTCTACCTGCACTGAGAATCGTGGAGCATCTGCTCAGACCCTTGCTGGGGCCTGGGGCTCAGTAAAAAGTCAGAAACAGGAATCACAGGAGGCTGGCAGAGGACAGGGTCTAGTTAGAAGGGCCGTAGGGCCTGGAGCCAGGGCCTCTGTGACCATCACCATGCAGCGTCCGGAGGCCCTGCCCTGGGCTGCCCTTCCCGTCCCATCCCCTGAGGGTGATACTCGGGGCTCGTGGAGAAACCCAGCAAGTTATGGGAGTGCAGGGGTGTTTCTACGGGGCCCAGTGACCAGTAAATCCCAAACTGATGACCAGCTGAGTGGTCCTTTGTCCTCGACTATCTTCCAGGAGGTGCTTCCCTCCGAAAAGGCCTTCTGCCTGGCCTCGGAGATCCAGTCAGGCCTCTGGTGTGACAGATGTGGAAACTGAGCCCCAGCAAGGGGAAGTGGTTGACGGAGGGTCACGCGGCGAGGCGAGGGTGAGGGCGAGGGAGGACCCAGTGCTCCTCACTCCCCACCTCGCCACCCCCACTTCCTGGAGGTGACTCAGCGAGACAGTCGGCACAGGAAGGAAGTGGGAAAGGGAAGCCCAGCCCGCTGGATTCCAGGTCACCACTTCGCTCGTCCGAAGCCACCAACCACCTTGGCCGTGCAGCTCTGCCTCATGCCCATGACCTTTCAGCCCTTCCTTCCCAAGGCCCCAGCTGCTGACCGTTTCCTCCAGGGTCACGCTCACTCGGCCCGTCCAGTGTCTCCAGGGACTCCCTGCTGCAGAGTCCCCTGGTGCTTCCCTCCTGCTAGGTCAGGGGGTCACCTCCACAAGCTTGGTGAGTGGCCAAGCCCGTGTGGGCCAGAGGTTCATGAAAGAGACGAGACGAGGCGCATAATGGCAGCGGCGTGTTTAATGCCTGGGGCTCTAGAGCCAGAATTCAGGTTCCCTCGTCTGCTGCCAGGGGAGCTTGGTGAACTCAGCTCCTTTGTAAGTCTGTAAAATGAGGTGACAGCACTTACTCTGTAGGTCGCACGGAGAACGGGGTGAAATAATTCACATAGAGCCTGCCACAAACTGAGCCGTACGTGGCTCTAGCCATTGCTTACTTCGCTGCAGAGATGTGCACACATCACCTCATCTAATTCTTAGGACCAACCTGTAAAGGAGATACAACTCTTCCCATTTAACCTTCGAGACGCCTGAAGTCCAGGGAGGGGAGGGCACACAGTGTGTGGCTGGCAGAGGCAGGATTTGAACCTGGTTCAATCTGATGGCGGAGCCCCAGCCTTTGCCCACCAGCGGCAGCACCTTTCTCTTGCTGTTGGGTGGTCCTCTGCCCGCGTTTACCCTGCCAGCTGTACGTTGATGTGGGCAGGGCCTCTGTCCCCTCCACTTGGGTTCCAGAACTGTCTCTGCCACTTCCTGGGAGTGAGACTTGGAATCTCCACACCTCTCTGGTCCCGTGCACACACTGAAAAATTGGGCCTCGCCAGCCTTCTTGGGGGGGAGGGGCAAGGGGGGAGGGGCGCCGTGGAGCTCTGTCTGAATGCATGTATTACTCCTGTGACCGGAGTGACGAGGGACCGTGATCAGTGCTGCCTGACCTTGGGGTCCAGGAGGACGAAGCCTAGGGCAGCGTCGCCTCAGCCACCACAGGAGACGTCACAGGCCCCGTTAGCCTGGGGCTCTCCATATGCCGAGAACAGGCCTCTGAGAGTGAGGAAGGAGGGGCTGTAGGTACAAGTCTTGGCTTCACTGGACTAGAAGTTCCGCAAAGAGCAGGACCCGCTCACGGCGCCTATTACGGATGGATGGTTGTGTGCCCCCAATTCCAGCCACAGGGCCACCTGCTGGGTCACCAAGTGGGCCAGCTGCCTCCCCCACTCCCAGCTCCAGCACCGCCACCTCGGAGACCCCTGACTCCCCAGGAAGAAGAGACCATCCCCCTTTGGGAGCCCGATTCCCCACTTCAACTGCAGCATAGCACGATATCACATTCCCCAAATCTGTCTTGAATCCTTGTCGGAATAGGGTGAGGGTTTGAATAAATGAATTATTTTCCACCTGTTTCTCTTGCTGGACTGTAAGTTCCCTAAAGATACATTCTGTGTGTATCCGTCTTCATGATTCTCAGTAACCAGAGCACCTGTGGGGGGTGGTGGGGGGTTGTAGCGTGGTTTCCCTCCCCATCCACGTAGCCCGTGTCCCGTCTCATCACCTTCCCACACTCCCTATTCCCACAGGCCGGGTGTGTTCGAATTGTGTGTAACGTGAAGGACACGGGCAGAGGACCACCCGATGGATTCTACCACCAGCAAAATAACTCGCTTGTGTCCACTGTAGCTCTCCAACGCATTCTGGGCTTCCTTTTGGGTTCCGGGCTTTATTTTCAAAGAGCAAAGTCCCGTTGCTGTAATCTCTTCCCGAAAAATGAGCTGCTATTTAAGATACATTATGGGGTGGCAATGAGGAGTAGGAATCCATCAAAAGCCCCCCCCCCCCCAGTTGTCTTCTTTTTACCTCTACTTTGCTTCTGATGAGTGTATGTGGCTCGCACTTCCAGGACATATCAAACACCGTCTGACCCAGACATGGCTGAATCATGTACAAACCCAGCCTGTCGCCTGACTCGGGGAGCCTGGTGAAGGCAGTATCCAAGCCTTTCAGGACAGCGGTGTGGAAACGAAAAGACACCAGGAGTGTCTGAGAGCCCAGAAACCAGGAAGTGGTTCTAGCTGCTGAGTCTCTGGTTCTCGTCTGAGAAAAGGAGACTAGAACTCGCCCTGCGGAGTTAGGACAGGGTCAGCAGATTACAGTATGTTAAAACAGCTAGCTCAGAGCATGAAAAGAGTCAATTCATTCATTCCACAAATATTACTTTAGCATCAAGTATGGGCCAAACACGGTCTCAGGCACTGGGATTAGCAGTAGACAATGTCATGGTAGCTGGCGATCGGGAAGAGCAAAGTAGGAGATGGGGTAATGGCAATAGGAGGTTTTGCCATTTTAATTAGGGGCTAGAGAGGGCTTCACAGAGAAGAAGGGGACATTTAAGTAAAGGCCTGAGGGAAGTGAGAGAGTGAGCCATGTATATATTTTCCTAGCAGAGGAAACAGCACGTGCAAAGGCCCTGAGGCCAGAGTTTGAGGAGCGGTATGGAGGCCAGAGGATATGGGATATGTGAGAAGTCATTGTAAGCCACATCACTGGGGCTGTGAAGGCATTTATAAGACCCCTGGCTTTTACAGAGACAGAGAGCCACTGGAGGCTTTCCAGACCAGGTCTGACACAACCTGACTTTTAGAACTGATCAATAAGCTTCAGCTTCTCCTTCCCTTCAAAGCCTGATTCAATACCCAGACCTCTGAAACCCCAGCTCATATGCTCTCGCCTTTCTCAGATTTCTTCCAGCTTTCTCAATCTATCCAAACCAGAAGGGCCTCCTCACTTTCTGCCAAGCGCAGGCTGGAAGCGGGCCTTGCGGAGAGACCGTGGTCGGGAAGAGCGAGAAGCAGAGAGGAGTCTTAGGTGGAAGATCTTGACCCCCCCATGCTTCGAAGGCCTCTGCGCCCAGCTCAGCTGCAGCGTGCCCGACGCTAGGTGTAAAGCAATGCTGGGGACCCTGGTAGAGTCCCCAGTGACGCTTCATCCCCCGAGACAGCTCGGCACGGAACTAGGGATTTCCCTCAGCACCTTCACACTGCTTGTCTCCCAAAAGGTGAAGCCATTTGTTTTAAAATACAACAGTTCCCATCTCTCTCAGTGGTTCCTAGCCTTTTTGGGTCCCCTGCTCCTCTGAGAGTCTGCAGAAAGCTAAGCACCCTCTCTTCAGAAGAACACAGGATACGCGTCCATTCTCTTAGAATTTCAGGTGTATCACAGATCCCTGAAAATTCAGCGAAGAAACCGTTATCTGCGCCAACGACATCCCAGTCTGCAGTTCCAACTGAAGGAATGAATGAGTGAACGAACGAAGGAGCCACTGGAAGATAAAGAAGCGGCGTGTGGAGGAGGAACGACAGGGGACGGACAGGACAGACGGACACAGCCACCTCTGGGCACCAGGCTGCTTGCTGATTGGTTCCTGAAGCCTCCACAGGAGCCAGCTCAGAAGTAACGCTCGCCAGGTGTCCCGCGCGAACCGGAGCCCAAGCTCACGTCCTTGAACTTCATCTGCGGCTCTCACCCAAACCTCTGCGTGACCAGCTTCCAAAAAGGTAGCACACACTTCCCTGTCTCTCTCAGGGCGCCCTGCACAGAACGAAACAGAACCTTTCCTGGGGGGCTATGGGGCAACCGTGTGACCATACATCCAGACGTGAAAAGTCAGCCGTCTCTTCCACTCGACGCACGGCTGCGCCGGCTGCTCCCGTGCGTCTGACCCTCCCCGTCCGTCACAGCCCTCTGGCTGGGACCCAGGCTTCCAGCCTCCCGCTCATTTCCTTGTCCTGATACCTCGCCTGGGACACCGGAGCGAACGTCGCACTCGTTCCCAGAGTCACACCTCCTACTGGGAAGCTTTTTACACAGGCTGCTTTTCTTCCAACCATCGTTCAACGTCATGACACAGGGAGCCCTGCAGGGGTGACTAGGGGGGTCGGGGGGTCTCTGGCCACGTGGGGTGCGGCCCCAGAGAGCTCTTCTGATGGAGCCGAGCCTCCACAGCCCCAGAGCCGTGGCTGCTCGGCCTCTCAGGCCCCTCCTCAGCCTTTCACCTCCTCCTTCGCGCCACCGGGGCTGGGCCTCCCCTGAGCCGGCCTGCTCTTCCCCAGCTCTGTTCCTCTGCGTGCGCTGAGCCTGCCACCTGGAACAGAGGTCACCACCTGCTCCCTGCTCGTCTGACGCGCTCTGCCCGCGCCTCGGCTCGCCAGCCTCCTCAGACCCGCTTCCTCCCTTCGTGAATCCCGTGTCCTCACCTCAACTGCCACACTTACTACGTTATATTTCCAGCGTCTCTTTTGAATCTTTGGGGCGGGGTGTGGGAAACAAAGGTAAAGCTTAGATAAATACACGTACAATTGTTTATTTACATGTTCATTTCACGCCCCGTGTCTTATTTACCTTTATTTCCCCAGCAAACAGCACAGGGTGCACCGATGTCCCGGCACATACTGGTTGATAAATATTGCCTTTGTGGAGTTGTTCTCTCTTCACCCTTACGGCTGGCTTATGTGTTGTAACCTCAGTCCCCTGCGGTCGGGTCCATCTCTCCCTGTCCTCTCTGGGCCTCCACTCCCAGTCTGCCGGAACCTGTTAGAATTGTGTGTAGAGCAGTAGGAAATGGGCAGCGAGGAGCTCTCCCCGGAGTCCACAAACCGACTTCCGTTACGGACCTCTCCTACCGCGCCCCAAGTTACCGCTGCCCCCCGTGCAGTTGTGCTTTCTGGGATCTGGGTGGGTGAGGTCACTGGATGGGAAAACTCCTCTAGGGAGTTGTCATAGTAACCATGACTTCCAATTTCATGCAAGAGAGTCCCTGAGAAGAAAACACATTGAGGGTTGGGGAGGAGGGGTGGGAATCCATCAAAAGCCTCCTAACATTGCCCTCCTGTACCCTTTTCTTTGCTTCTCACTGGTTTACATGCTCAAGGTGGATGCCATTGTGTGTGGGCATCTGAGTAGAAGCTGCTTAAAATAGCCACTTGACTATTTCAGGGAGCAGTTGAATATGCATGAAGCTATTTTGGAAAAGACGTCCCTGGCCCAGCCAATCCAAACCCCATCCTTTCCCTTGGAAATGGCAAGAGAAGCTGAATGGGACCTTTCTTAGTCTTTCCCACTGGGGGGGGGGGCGGTTTCAGAAGCCACAGAAACAACACCGTGGCTAATGTTGGCCTTGCAGCCCTGGGAGCTCTGCCTCCTGATTCTGTGGTCACAGAGGCTCCTGGCTGGACAGCTCAGCCCTCCAGAACCCTCCAGAGCCTTGGTGGCCTTCAACGACAACCATGTGACAGTCCAGCTGGCCTAGATCTTTGGGGGGCGGGAGTGTCTCAGAATCTGAGGTACTTCCACCTGTTTACTTGTCCATCCGACACACCTGTGCTGATAGATCAAACGTGTGAGGGAGATATTGGGCGCTGGGGACCCGAGGGTCTCCGAGACGAGTTCATTAGAGGCTGGTAGACAAGAGGAAGTACGGATGATGGCCATATAGTTCAAAAATAAATGGGTAACCAGGAGAAGGAGCCCTCACTTCTTGCTGATGGCTTGAGAAAGAAGACGGCTTTTGAGCTGAGCCTTGGGGGATGGGCAGAAGGCCCACAAGTATAAGAAGGCATGGCAGGCTCAAGGATGGGGACAGCTGGGTGTGGCTGCTGGTGGAATGTTCTAGTGGGAGGCAGGGCGTGCCTGTAAGGAGCTGAGAAAGAAAGGGGGGCCAGACTGTGGAGCGCTGGCAAGTGTCACCTTCTCTAAGCCCTCAGAACGGGCTGGGCAGACCTCCCACCGCATGAACCCGCGCTGCCTGGCGTGCCCCTCTCCTGGCCCGCAATCTAGCCTGGAAGTGTCTTGGGACGAGGACCTGGTCAGGTGCTCCTGGGTATCTCTGCAACCCAGTGCCAGCCAGAATTTTGGTTGAAAATATGACTTCTGGAGCCAGACTGCCTGGGTTCCAATCTAGACTCCGCCTCTTACTAACTGGGGTCTTGGGCAAGTTACCTGACCTCTCTTTGCCTCCGTAAGGTGGCAAAGAGATTAATAGTATCTATCCCTTTGGGTGAGAAGTACACGAGTTAATATATGTAAAGGGCTTAGAAGTGTGTGTGGTACATCCTTAGCAATAATAAACGTCATAACTGTTTCCATTATCCTAACAAGTTTGCCTTTTATCTTGACAGTGGAATACCACTGATGACAAGTTTTTCTTCCAAAAAAACCCAAAAAAAACAAACCCAAAACGAGAAAACCTTACTGCTTTGACTGACACTCAGACATGTTCACTACAAGGAGGAAGGGGGGAAATGCTGGCCCTCACATAACAACCACACTTCTAGGTACAGTTGGACCTCATTATTCATGGAGTCTGTCATTGCAAATTCCACTACTTGCTGAAATTTCTTTGTAACCCCCCAAATCAATACTCCTGGTATTTTTACAGTCATTTGCAGACATGAGCAGAGCAGTGAAAAGTGTAAACCACCCTCCGTGCTTCTTTCCAGCTGAGTCCAAGAAACACAAGCCACCTTCTAGCCTCAGCTCTCGTATGTAAACAATTGTCCCTTTAACAACCTCTTTAGTGCCATTTTTCTTTGCATTTTTATGCTTTTCCTTGGTGATTTTGCTAGGACGTGCCTTACAGAGAAAGTGCATGTGTTAGATAAGTTGCCTTCAGGCATGAGTGACATTACTTTGGCCATGAGCTCAATGTTAATGAATCAACACTATTACCGAAGGTGCTTTTGACAGAAACACACATAAAGTAACATTATGCATTGATCGGTGGACAAGAGTGTTGTGACCAGAGGCTCGCGGGAACCGAATACTGTGCTCCCCGTAGAGCAACGGCTCAGCGATCACTCATTCAGTGTTTGTGGGAACTTCGTAGAACATTAACTACCGTGAATGGCGAGAATCGACTGTACTTTTCTAGACAGATGTAGACTCGGATGCCTTTTGGAGCATACCTTCCACAGGCTTTTGATGCCTTTTTTAAAACGAAAGTCATGCACGAATATGTCGAAGGTATCTTTCCATGTCCATAAATACAGGTCTCCAGATGGCTGCCTCTCTTTGAGCATTTCTTCAGTGATTAACCAGTAGTTTTACTGATGGCCAATTTGGTTGTTTCCTATTACTCACCATTATAAACAATACTGTGGTGAACGCCCTCATCGGCAGTCATGAACTAGGGGACACTGACTCAGTACTTACTAGGGGCACAGCCTCCTGGGAAGAGTTTCCTAAGTATTATCTTAGATGAGGTGCACAACAAGCCTACGATGGTGATGTTATTATTATGCCCACTTTACAGACCAGGGCTCTGATGCTCAGAGAGGTTAAGTAACTTTTCCAGGGTCACACAGCTTAAAGCCAGGTCTCTCTGATCTCTCATGCCTCACTCTTAACCAACATGCTCTGGCTGTCTTCTTCCATACACCATTCCAGGCACTTTTTTATTGTTTCCTTAGGACTACAGTTCAGAAGGGGACTGCTGAGTGGAAGGCATATACATTTGAAAATATGGGTACATATTATTAAATCCACCACCCATCCCAGAAAATGTGTATCAGTTCCCAACCCATGAGGAGTGCTCAAGTATGCCTGGGGCCCCATTCCTCATCTCTCCCAGTATTCTCGTTTTTGAAATAGGCCCCCAGAAGGACATCTTTAATGTGCATCCTTTGACCCCTGGGGACCACATTTTCCCATGCTTACGACACCCTCTATTTTGTCTCGTGCAAATCGCCTGTTCACAAGTTGCCTGCCTGTTTTTCTACTGACGATCTGTCTTCCCTTCATTTATGAGCTCTTTCTTGACTGGTGCTGGTAACCCTCTACCGTCATACAAATGTTGAGTTTGTTATCACCCTTTGACCTTGATTATTGGGGCTTTGGCCCGTGGGGTCTTCACTTGTTTTCTTTCATGACTTCTGGATTTGTTTTACACTTAAGGACGTGTTCTCCATCTCAATACAATACAGACATCCCCTCATTGTTTTTCTTCTAATAGCTTTATGGCTTCATGCTTTTTTTTTTTTAAATCACCCAGAAATTTATTTTGGTACCAGGACTGAGGTATGGACCCAGTTTTGTTTTGTTTTGTTTTTCTTCTGCCAGCTGGTTGTCTTGAGAGCACTGTTTGGAATCTTCTGGCTTTTTGTCTCTAATTCCGAGTGCTGCGCTCACTTATGGCTACTTCTGGGTGCTCTGTTCTCTCCATTGAGCCAAAGGCTTATTCCTTTACCAACACTGACTTTTTCTAAGCTATTTATCCATGCTTATTTTTCCAGAGGTTCTTTCTAATAATTTTATGAAAAACATGGATGGGGTTTTATTTAATTCATAGACCCATTCACAACACCTCCTTGAGCTTATCCTTGGGTATTTTAAGCTTCTGTTTCCGTGGAGACCGGGCCCTTCTACCTCTGTGCTTTCTAACGGGCTCATCCTGGTGCCGTTATCTTCATGGAGACACTTCCCACCAGCCCTGCAGGAAATGACCACTCCCTCACCCAACACTGTGCCTTTCCTATGTCACTTTTCACCCCAAATTACAATGATTGCTTACACTTTGGGCCCTCCAAAGGCAGGGTCCCCATGCTGCCTACTAGTGCCTCCCCAGCCACATCTGGCAGGTGGTCGAGGCCCTGGAGATATTTGTAGGATGAATGAATAAATGAACTGACAAATGAATGACAGACATCTTTCTAGAAAGCTAAAAGGAAAGTGAAAGGACTCTATAACACACACTCACTTTTCCACGAACTTTCATCAGAAAACAAGAGGAGTTTTTCTCTTCCTCCGTCTTGTCTTTGGCTAGCCCCCCCCCCCCGCCCCAGACCAAGTCACAGTCAGAGAACTGGTCGGATGGTCGGGGCTAGCCCGATGTGCCACGTGCAGCCTCTCCCAGCGCCTCTCCCTGAGGCCACCACCCCCACCGAGCAGCCTGGGCACTTTTCAGGGAGGCTCTCGAGCTCTTGAGAGCCCTCCAGAAGAAGGAAGGCAGGCCTTCATGCTGTGCCTGTGCTCGGCTACACTTTCTGAAAAGCACTTTCCTGTAAGATACGGGAGCCCTGAAAGGCTGCTATCACTAGTCCCACTTTGCAAAGAAGACATTGATATCCAGCAAGATGGTGCCCATAGCTTCTAAGTGGCAGGACTGGCTGGAGCTGAGGCCATGGGACTCTAAAGGCCCTGCCTCTCCCATAACAACATCTAGAGCACCCAAGTCTGGGAGGCTGAGGGGCTGTGGCCCAGGAAGGAGTCCCACATGGAGTCAGAGAGTAAGGGTCCTGCCCTGACGAAATCAACAGAGTCCCTAGAGTACTTTTCTTCTCCCAGAACAGCGTGCGATGTCTGTGGACTGTTCCTGAAGAGTATCAGACTTGGTCAAAGAGCCACTGTCCAGGCTGGGGAACGTATGACACAGGCTGTATTGTCGCCAGGGGATGCGGGAGTGGAGCGATGGGGGAGGTGGAAGGTTTGCCATGGGGGGCAGGGGTTGGTCTCCAGCACACATCTGGGGACGCCCTTCCATTTTCTTCTACCCAGCCTGCACAGGGTCAGGGGTTCTTTGCATGGCCCTGCAGTCCCCTCCTGGGAGTCCAGCCAAGCAGCACTTCCTTATTGGGCTGGCAGCTGCTGGGCAGGCCTCGGCTCATTTCTAAGCCTGGATTAAAGATCTGGTTTCTCATGAAAGACCGTGGGTTGGGGGCTAAGACATTTACTGGGCTTGACACTTTGGCCCAGTGCAGACCCCAGGGACATGCCGATGAGCGGCTCTCGGGTCCTGCACGTGGAGCTACATTCTGGGCAGGAAGCAGATCATAAGGAAAATTTCCCAATTCTACCTAGGTGCCACGAGAGAGAGATCGAAGTGCTGCAGGAGCCCAGACTTGGGGGGGTCCAGCAGGGAGCACACAGTGGACGCTGGAGGTCAGGCTGAGGCGTGTGGGCTACAGTTTGAAGCAAGAGTCTTCCAGGATCAGATCTGTGCCATAGAAACAGACCAGCTAGGTATATGTGTTTTTAATAAACAGGTGTGACTTTTAAAGTGAAAACGAAAGGATCTCATTTGGGAAAAAACAACACCAAACATATGGAAAGAGAGCAGATGGATACGGGCCTGGTTGAAGGGCTCACCTAGGTGGTGTCGATGAAAGGAAAGAGTCCCAGACTTGGAACGGGAGAGACCCACACTCAGGCTCAAGTCTCTGCCACAGACTTGCTGGGGGACCTGGAGCAAATTACTTCCCCATCTCCACCCCAGGTCCCTCACCTGCTGTCACCCAAGACACACGTCATCGGGATAGAAGGGGATGTCAAAGGACACATACATTTTTACATACTTGACCAAGGTAAAGCATCCAGGCGAGGCTCCAGCAGGCCTAGATGCACAGCTGGGGACGTCGTAGACACCCTGCTGCAAACACATCACCCAGCAATTTCTCGGGAAGTCTCTCAGCTGTTCCAGCTCAAATCAAAGCCTGTCCTGTACAAACACGGCCCCGTCCACAGAAGCAATCACCCGTGTGTTCGGTGGGCCACCTGCCCGCTAGGTCCAGCCTGCTGGGCCATGAACATCAACAACGGCCCCTTCCTGGTGGGAGAAGGAACAGGGAGCCGGCTTGTTCTCCCCGAGCAGAGGACTGGCCGGTGACGGGGAACATTTTAAGGTGGGACGCTCCTTCCTGCACCGTTGGCAGCTGTCTACATAAGGCGTCCATTATGTGCGGGCCCCAAGGCCAGCAGGCCTAAGAGGCTAAGCTAAAATTAGTGTCCACTGTGCCCCCGCCAGAGACACAGAACATCCGAGGGTCAGATGCCTCCAGCCGGCTGCCCGGGGTTGGGGAGGGCACAGGACAGCTGTGGCAGCTGCCGCCTCCCGTGCCTTCCAGGGCCCTGCTCCAGCAGCTCGGCTCGAGGTAAAAAATAGAATGCAGAGTATAATCCCAAATAGATTTTTAAGAAATCTGTGTGTAGAAAAAATGGGGGAGAGGGACACCTAAGAGGCTGTATCTCAGTCTTCAACGTGAAAGAGTGGGTGAACTTTATTTTCTGTTCTGGTACTTTCCAAAATGTTCTCAATAAATTATGTATTACTTTTGTAACCAGAAGAAAACACAAGAAAAGACCCCTGTAGGTTGTATATTTATGCCAAATCTCACTTAATATACATTTTAAATTTATAAAAATGATTACATCACGCACCCGGAAGGCATGTAGTGTATCTGTGTGTGTGTGTGTGTGTGTGTAAATATATTTATATATCTAGTCGACTGGTGTTGGCAACTTTGAATCCCAGGATGTCAAAGCTAGCTGGTGTTAAAGATCGAGGTGTTCCAACCTTCATTTTATAGAGGAAAAACCAAGGCCCTGGGAGCAAAGCAGAAAGCTGAGAAAACACTGTTTCCTGAGTCTGGTCCTTAGAGGCGTTTCCCCCAAACCCTACCCCCTTTAATTCTGTAGTTGTTTCTCTTCCCACTTTAAGTGGAGTTGGAAACTGGGGTACAGAGAAGCGAATTCATCACCTAAGGGTGCCCAGCTAGGAAGCCACAGACCTAGGTCCCAAGCCTGGTTTTCCATTTGTAACCCACAGGGCTTGAAGAAAGCGTCTTTGAAAACCACCTGCTCCTTGAAGTCTCAGTCAGAAAGCAATTTCTTACAGGAACAAGTTTTGAACTGTCTTTCCTGGGCCCCTCTTGGGTGGTGCATGCCTTCCCTGCCTCTGGAGGTAAGGGGGAGTGAGGGCTTAGGGTCCTGTTGCCAGACCAGTCCCCGGGGCCTTAGAGGGAACTGGGGACAGACAGTGTGCAGGGACACGAATAGCACAGGGCCTGCCCCTTCCGCATGTGGGAGGGGAGGGCTGCAGGGGAAGGTGCCAGTCAAACTCTCTCTTCTCCGGTCCAGTGCTCCGGACCTGGCAGTGCCTGGAGGCAACGCCAGCTGGGACCTGAGGCCTCTGCTCTAGCTGCAGCCTCTGTCAGCACTGCCCGTCCCCATCCTCATTTTCGGCCCCACCTCTTCGGGCTGTTTCACCCGCGCACTGGTGCATTCTTGTTAGCGAGCACAGGTTTATGGAGCACCTACTATGTGCTACAGGCGAGCAGAACCCGACCCTGGCGGTAGCTCCAGGTCTCAGAGAGGGCTTACTGTTCCGGCTGCCCTCGGCCCTTCAAGCGCGGACTCTGAGGCCAAACTGCCCGGGTCCAGCCTGGCGAGGCGACTTCCCAGCTGTGCGTGCTTGCGACAATTACTCAGCCTCTCTGAGCCTCGGTCATCCTCATCGGTACAGGAGGATGATAACAGCGCCTGCTTGGTGGACTTGGGCAAGTCAAGTGTAAATGCACACAAAGCTCTTAGAATGGTGCCTGGCAGGTAGCAAGTGCAAAGCAATCATCCGTTGTAAGAATGACTTTTATTACTACCATCTGGCTAAGCCTCCCTCCTGAGGATGCCCCCGGCTCCTGCCCTCTGGCTCCCCCTCCTCTCTGGTCCCCTAGCTCTTTGAATGCCCCCATGAGAGCGCCTGCGGCGATGCCGTGTGGGCCTCAGAGGGCCTGTCCACCTCCCTCTCTGCGCGTGGGGCAGGGACCCAGCGTCACTCATCTCCATCCCTGCTCCCGGCACAAACACCACAACAGCAGCCCCGGGGCCACTTCAGAGCTGTGGGTCACGTGCGCCCTCAAGGCCAGCCAAAGAAAGCCCCAGAAGCTCCTCACCGCCTGGCACTAGAGCTTGCCTATCGGCCTTCTCATGAATCTTGTTGATGCTATTTGTCTTAAACTGTGAGGACTGGCCCCAGATGCGACCCTCCCGAGCTGACAAGGGGGCGGGGTGCTCGGCTTCCTTGAATGCTTCCTGTGACGGGGAGCTCTGCAGGGCCGGTCATCATAAACTCCCCTCATGGATGCCCCGCACCAAGACGTCTCCTGTGGGCTCTGCATGGCACACACGGGTCCCTCCGCCTGGCACCCCCGCCCTCCCTTCCCGCCTCCCCCCCGCAGCTGACAGACTCCTCCTGAGCCCTCCGTGGATGGCTCACACGCCCCTCCCCCACAGCGCGTTTCCTTTCTTACAGTGCATTGCAATCTACTGGTTTACATGTCCCTTCTGGAGAAGGCACCAGCTCACCCCTGCCTGGATTCCCATGTCCACCAGTGCCTGGAATGGAAGGGGTGTCAGGAAAGTTCTGCTGCGTGAACTTTGATAAGGAAAATCAAGGTAATTGGCCTGCCTGCCTGTTAAGAAACAGGTGCTAACTGCTCATGCCACCTTTGGGGGCAAAAACTCACAGGCCCTTCTCCGTTCCCCTGCCTGGCAGCAGGCCTGCTCCATCACAGGGCTGGAGCTGGTGGAGAAGCGTGGGCGTAACGGCTGACTGTCCAGTGGCCAGGGAACCGGACTTTCACCTGCTCGGGCAGAAGGTTCTGGAATCAACGGAGCAGGCAGGTGTTCTAGAGACAAAGACCCCAAGGCTCAGGCTGGTCACACTGTTCCTCAAGGAAGTGACACAGCAGGGCTGGAACCCTTGCTGCTGGGCCCCAGAGCCCACTCTTTCTACTCTCCCGTGAGATGAGAGATGTGAGAGCATTTTAAGTGCTGCCACGAGAGGAAACTGTAAAAGGATAAAATTGTATAGTATTACCCGCCACACAGAAAATGACTCTAGGACAGGGACCACCTTGTTATTGGTGGACAGGAGAGGGCTGGAAAGGGTCTTACTGACAGCACTGGGTCCTTAAAGGGGTGCTGTCACGGGGGGTGGCCTGGTCTTCAGGGATGGTGGAAGTGGGGACAGGGAGAGCCGGGGGACTAGGGGGTTCTGATGGCAAGCCCCGCAGCCCTCTGCCAGAGAGGCTCTGCCACAGGACAGGGGGCCAGGGGGCCTGCAGATGCTCTGTGTGGGAGACCTGAAGGGCCCCAGAGGGGCCACAGACACTTCTACAAGGGGTGTCCTGCCCTGGGCAGGTTTACTGAGTTCTAACCGAGCCCCTCTTCCTAGCTTGCAGCCCCTTGCCGAGGCCCAGGGGCCTCTCCTGGCCCCACAGAGCTAACTACCGCCCTTCCTTGATCATGCAGGGCCCAATCCGAGCCCCTCGGCACGGCCGTCCGAAGCCCTGCCCACTTCTCTAGGCCTCACCTCTATCCCCTCCTGTCCTGTGCCCACGTCTCAGCCACTGCTCCTTTGCACTTGCTGTCTTCTCAGCCTAGAATGCCCTTCTTCCATTTTTTTTTTAAACCTGGTAAACTTCTTTTCATCCTTCAAAGCCCAGTTCAAGTCAAGTCAAGTCACCTCAAACAGTCTTCCGTAAACCACCCTACTAGCAAACCCAGACGGAAAGGAACCCTCCTGCCTTGCCGGGTTTCCCGTACTGTAGCGATCTGCACAGCATCTCCTCCTTCAGACGGGACATCTTCTGAGGTCTGTGATGTGCCTTAGTCATCATATTCAGTACCCCGTTGGCCCCATTTTTCTGGGCAGCTGCCCCAGCCTGCCCTGCAGCTCTGCCCATGAGCTTTGGCCCCGTACGCGCTCCTTTCTAATGAGTGCCTCCCACCTCGTGTTGCCGCTCACCCAGCTTGATCGTCACACCCACATTCTGCTGCGGGCCTGCCCGGGCTCTCAGCACACGGATGGCCTCCGCCCTGCCCATCTGGGCACCGCATCCTCTAGCGACCATGGTGTTCTGCCCAGCCACGAGAGGGCAGGCAGGGGCTAGTGACCATCTAGGTCTGAGTTTGAGTTCAAGCAGAGTTTGCTAGAAGGGACACAGGTCCTTCCCCCAAATGCACGCAGGCACACGCACAGCACACACACAGCCGGCCCAGGCCCTCTGTGGATGTGAGGTCCAGAGAGCCATCGGACAGGGAAGTGGCAGACAGCCGCGATGGCGTCTCCACTGCCTCTCTCTGCCATTCCACGGCCTTGGCTGGAGCCTGGAACAACTGGCTTATGGTCTGCCCAGTTCACTGAGTCCCACTGTCTCCATTTTCAGACAGGGAAACAGAGCCCCAGAAAGGGAAGTTCTTGCTTGAGATTCTTCTGAGCCGTAAAGGCAGACCTGGGGTCAGAACCAGTTCCCTGGCTTTCATCCCAGGACACGTTCCCACCGCCATATGCTGCCATTTGCAGAAACGCCAGCTGCAGGACTCTGGACATGTGGTAGCTTTCTCCTTAAGTCTCCTCAGAGTGGGGGCTCAAGTCTCCTGCCAAGGCTGAAGTCATTCCCAACTACCTCCTGGCCACAAGCACAGCACCGTGGCCTTTGGGCTGCACTGAGATTGCTCTGTGTCCTGGGGTGCCTGGGGTGCATGGGGAGAGATAGAGGGAGCTTACCTGCCAAAAGCCAGCCGTGGTCTCATGGTTGAGATGCGTCAGAGATTTCTAAGAGCTTGGAGGACTGTGTTGGAGGGAGGCCTGTGGGAAGTAGAGAAAGTGAGAATATTATTCCACCGCCATCTGTCAGCTTACGCTTGACTTGGAAAAATGCACCCAAAAATGGCGAGCACAGCCCTGCTGAGAATGGCCTCACAGCCAAGCTCCAGTCACCCCCACTCCTCCAACATGGTCATCACCGGGTCAAGATCAGACTGCCCCAGGGAGGCAACCCCAGCCTCACAACCGCACTTGCAGAGCCACGAGTCTAGCCACCAGCCCTGCATTCGGTTTCTGCTCTCAGGCTGGGAAACTCTCACTTTCCAGCGCTCCTTGGGGAAAACAGCCCCTCATGGGCTCCCTGAGCACCGTTCGTCATCACTCACTCATTCTTGCCTTCATTATTCATTCACTCATGTGAGCATTTGATAGCCATTTGGGAAAGCCATTAGATGCTGGTGTCAGTTCTCACAGAGCGAGAGCCGCTGAGAGTGACAGCTCAGGTCTTAACACACGCAAGATGAATGCCACAGGCTCCCAATGCCCATCCCGGTGGGTTTCCTCCCTCCTCTGAGCGACCTCTGCGCCGGACGCCAGGCAAAGCACTTCGCATGTGCCATGCAGGATGGCATGATGCTTCCCACCCTTTTCAGCACCAGGGCTCCTTTTTCTGTGAAAACATTTCTCAAGACTCCTCGTAACTATGCACTTAGCATCTTTTCACTGGGCAAATAAAGAATAACACAAAAGCCACAATGAACGTAATGCTTTACAATTAACTCGTATTTTAGTAATCACAGCACTACCATGTATATTTAAATAACGGTTACACGTACTCATTCGAAACATGTTATTTATGCCTTCTGGGCTCAAGGTGTTGATCCCTTAGGAATCCATTCAGTCAATATTCGTTCAATAGATATTTATGGAGCATCTCTGAGATGGCTGGCCCATGGCCCACAGGTTACGGACCCCGGTACATGGGGGAGAGCGGTGGCTCTGCAGCGAGGCATGCTCAAACCCAAGTCCAGTTCAAACTGGACGTCCGCCCATGGGCAGCCCACTCAGCCTTTCTCCAGCTTGCAGTCCTCATGAGTAAAAGCAGACATGATGATCCTGACATTCACTGGACAGGTGCTACGAGGATGAAATGAAATAGTAGAAAGCAACCAGGTCAAGGCCTGGCGTAAAGCAGAAGCTCAACAACTGGGCACCGGAGGATTATCCTCATTGTTACCATCATCCTCATCCCCATAATTCCCATCACCACCACCACCACCACCATAAACATCATCATCATTACCGTTGACAGCACGGTCACCTTCATCACCGTCACCACCACCACCATCATAAACATCATCATCATTACCATTGACAGCACGGTCACCCTCATCACCGTCACCACCACCACCATCATAAACATCATCATCATTACCGTTGACAGCACCGTCACCATCATCACCGTCATCACCACCACCATCATAACCATCATCATCATTACCATTGAGAGCACCGTCACCCTCATCACCATCACCACCACCAAAATAAACATCATCATCATTACCATTGACAGCACCATCACCCTCATCACCGTCACCACCACAATCATAAATATCATCATCATTACCATTGACAGCACCGTCACCCTCATCACCGTCACCACCACCACCATCATAAACATCATCATCATTACCATTGACAGCACGGTCACCATCATCACTGTCATCACCACCACCATCATAAACATCATCATCATTACCATTGACAGCACTGTCACCCTCATCACCGTCACCACCACCACCATCATAAACATCATCATCATTACCNTCCAGCGCTCCTTGGGGAAAACAGCCCCTCATGGGCTCCCTGAGCACCGTTCGTCATCACTCACTCATTCTTGCCTTCATTATTCATTCACTCATGTGAGCATTTGATAGCCATTTGGGAAAGCCATTAGATGCTGGTGTCAGTTCTCACAGAGCGAGAGCCGCTGAGAGTGACAGCTCAGGTCTTAACACACGCAAGATGAATGCCACAGGCTCCCAATGCCCATCCCGGTGGGTTTCCTCCCTCCTCTGAGCGACCTCTGCGCCGGACGCCAGGCAAAGCACTTCGCATGTGCCATGCAGGATGGCACGATGCTTCCCACCCTTTTCAGCACCAGGGCTCCTTTTTCTGTGAAAACATTTCTCAAGACTCCTCGTAACTATGCACTTAGCATCTTTTCACTGGGCAAATAAAGAATAACACAAAAGCCACAATGAACGTAATGCTTTACAATTAACTCGTATTTTAGTAATCACAGCACTACCATGTATATTTAAATAACGGTTACACGTACTCATTCGAAACATGTTATTTATGCCTTCTGGGCTCAAGGTGTTGATCCCTTAGGAATCCATTCAGTCAATATTCGTTCAATAGATATTTATGGAGCATCTCTGAGATGGCTGGCCCATGGCCCACAGGTTACGGACCCCGGTACATGGGGGAGAGCGGTGGCTCTGCAGCGAGGCATGCTCAAACCCAAGTCCAGTTCAAACTGGACGTCCGCCCATGGGCAGCCCACTCAGCCTTTCTCCAGCTTGCAGTCCTCATGAGTAAAAGCAGACATGATGATCCTGACATTCACTGGACAGGTGCTACGAGGATGAAATGAAATAGTAGAAAGCAACCAGGTCAAGGCCTGGCGTAAAGCAGAAGCTCAACAACTGGGCACCGGAGGATTATCCTCATTGTTACCATCATCCTCATCCCCATAATTCCCATCACCACCACCACCACCACCATAAACATCATCATCATTACCGTTGACAGCACGGTCACCTTCATCACCGTCACCACCACCACCATCATAAACATCATCATCATTACCATTGACAGCACGGTCACCCTCATCACCATCACCACCACCACCATCATAAACATCATCATCATTACCATTGACAGCACGGTCACCCTCATCACGGTCACCCTCATCACCGTCACCACCACCACCATCATAAACATCATCATCATTACCATTGACAGCACGGTCACCCTCACCACCGTCACCACCACCACCACCATAAACATCATCATCATTACCGTTGACAGCACGGTCACCCTCATCACCGTCACCACCACCNGGTGGCTCTGCAGCGAGGCATGCTCAAACCCAAGTCCAGTTCAAACTGGACGTCCGCCCATGGGCAGCCCACTCAGCCTTTCTCCAGCTTGCAGTCCTCATGAGTAAAAGCAGACATGATGATCCTGACATTCACTGGACAGGTGCTACGAGGATGAAATGAAATAGTAGAAAGCAACCAGGTCAAGGCCTGGCGTAAAGCAGAAGCTCAACAACTGGGCACCGGAGGATTATCCTCATTGTTACCATCATCCTCATCCCCATAATTNGCATGGTCACCATCATCACCATCACCACCACCATCATAAACATCATCATCATTACCGTTGACAGCACGGTCACCCTCATCACCGTCACCACCACCACCACCATAAACATCATCATCATTACCATTGACAGCACCATCACCCTCATCACCGTCACCACCACCACCATCATAAACATCATCATCATTACCATTGACAGCACGGTCACCCTCATCACCGTCACCACCACCACCATCATAAACATCATCATCATTACCATTGACAGCACGGTCACCATCATCACCGTCACCACCACCACCATCATAAACATCATCATCATTACCATTGACAGCACGGTCACCCTCATCACCGTCACCACCACCACCATCATAAACATCATCATCATTACCGTTGACAGCACCGTCACCCTCATCACCATCACCACCACCATCATAAACATCATCATCATTACCATTGACAGCACCGTCACCCTCATCACCGTCACCACCACCATCATCATAAACATCATCATCATTACCGTTGACAGCACGGTCACCATCATCACTGTCACCACCACCATCATAAACATCATCATCATTACCGTTGACAGCATGGTCACCCTCATCACCGTCACCACCACCATCATAAACATCATCATCATTACCATTGACAGCACCGTCACCCTCATCACCGTCACCACCACCATCATCATAAACATCATCATCATTACCGTTGACAGCACGGTCACCTTCATCACCGTCACCACCACCACCATCATAAACATCATCATCATTACCATTGACAGCACGGTCACCCTCATCACCATCACCACTACCACCACCATAAACATCATCATCATTACCATTGACAGCACCGTCACCCTCATCACCGTCACCACCACCACCATCATAAACATCATCATCATTACCATTGACAGCACGGTCACCCTCATCACCGTCACCACCACCACCATCATAAACGTTATCATCATTACCGTTGACAGCATGGTCACCCTCATCACCGTCACCACCACCACCATCATAAACATCATCATCATTACCATTGACAGCACGGTCACCCTCATCACCGTCACCACCACCACCATCATAAACATCATCATCATTACCGTTGACAGCACGGTCACCCTCATCACCGTCACCACCACCACCATCATAAACATCATCATCATTACCATTGACAGCACGGTCACCCTCATCACCGTCACCACCACCACCATCATAAACATCATCATCATTACCATTGACAGCACCGTCACCCTCATCACCGTCATCACCACCACCATCATAAACATCATCATCATTACCATTGACAGCACCGTCACCCTCATCACCGTCACCACCACCACCACCATAAACATCATCATCATTACCACTGACAGCACCGTCACCATCATCACCGTCACCACCACCATCATAAACATCATCATCATTACCATTGACAGCACCGTCACCATCATCACCGTCACCACCACCATCATACACATCATCATCATTACCGTTGACAGCACGGTCACCCTCATCACCGTCACCACCACCACCATTATAAACATCATCATCATTACCATTGACAGCACTATCACCCTCATCACCGTCATCACCACCACCATCATAAACATCATCATCATTACCATTGACAGCACCGTCACCCTCATCACCGTCACCACCACCACCATCATAAACATCATCATCATTACCGTTGACAGCACCGTCACCCTCATCACCGTCATCACCACCACCATCATCCTTCTTCCTTCTCTTTTCTGAGGCCAAGTCACTTGTCCTTGCCCCTTTAATAGGATACACAGTAGTATCTAACTTATAATAGAATTACTTGTATTCACATCTTTCTCAGGTTCACGTCCAGCTCTACAACTTCAGAGTTGTGTGAACTTGGGTAAGTTACTGTCTGACTCGGTTTCCTTATCTGTAAAATGGGACAGTAGTTTGAGTAAATTCATGGAACTATTGTAATGATTAAATGANGTTGACAGCACCGTCACCCTCATCACCGTCATCACCACCACCATCATCCTTCTTCCTTCTCTTTTCTGAGGCCAAGTCGCTTGTCCTTGCCCCTTTAATAGGATACACAGTAGTATCTAACTTATAATAGAATTACTTGTATTCACATTTTTCAGGTTCACGTCCAGCTCTACAACTTCAGAGTTGTGTGAACTTGGGTAAGTTACTGTCTGACTCGGTTTCCTTATCTGTAAAATGGGACAGTAGTTTGAGTAAATTCATGGAACTATTGTAATGATTAAATGAGATAATGTATATAAAAGTGCAACACAATATCTAGTGTGTGGTAAATGCTCGATAGTTGCTGGTCATTGTTGTTTGTGGCAGTATTATTTGTAGTAGTTAATCGCATTATCATTTGTCTTCCTAGCCTGTGAGTGCCTGAGGGCAGAGACCATTCCAGATTCATCTTGGTCTCTCCATAGAGTCTAGCACAGGGCCTGTCTCCCAATGGATATTAGTAAATGTTTGCTAAAATTGTCTTGGAGGCTCACAAAAAAATCAGATACAAAAGAACTCAAGGGACAGGAGCCTGGGACATGGCCCAGGACAGAGGCCTGATGGGATCCTGAAAAACTTCAACGAATCTCCTGAGGAGAGCCATTTGTTACCCAAGCCAATCTGTAGGCCTGCTAGGAACATTCGTTCACTCATTCATTCAATCATTCATTCATCAAACTGACCAAATTTTCACTCTGGTCCAATAACAAATCCTTGCCCAGTGCTTTTCTTTCTTCTTTTTTTTTCCTATTGTGAAATCTTGTTTCCATCTGCCTTGTCATCCGGTCTCCACAAAAGTGCTTGGAGGCAGGTAGCATAGGTACTGAGAGTAAAGAAAGGAAGCTCAGAGAGGTGACGAAAGTTGCCAAAGGGCACACAGCAGTCAAGGCCATGGTGGGGAGTGGGACAAGTCCCTTTCATGACCTTGGCTCCTCCCCAGTGGCCCTGGGATGTCAAGTACTTTACAAATCCCGGGTCATTTTTTCCCACTGCCCAGTTCACTTCTCGACAAACAAGCGTGAATTAAATTATCTCGGTTCTTCTTTAACGTGTCTGTTGGGGGAGAGCGCCTCTAAGTTCTACGAGGGCCACACAGTCTACAGTTTGATGCTGACCCCAGACTGCCTGGGTTCAAATCTTGGCTCTGACACTCATTAGCTGTGCGATCTTGGACAAATTATTTAACCTCTCTGTGCTTCAATCTCTTCATCTATCAAGAAAGGATAAGCTCTACCTTTGGGGTTGTTGTGAATATTAAATGAGCTAATCCAGGTACCGTGTCCGGGGTAGCACCTGTCCACAGTAAGGGTTAGTTATAATTATTACTCACGATGCATCCCTGTACCTACAGCAAGGCCTGGCACATGGAAAATCCCCAGCAACCCCTTGTTGGATCTTTGAATGGATGAAACAGTCCCTGGAAAGAGCTCAAGTGTGGATGAGCAAGTCAAAAGAGTAGCCGGAGCTCTGGCCCCCAGGAATCTAGGGTCTCCCGTTCCTGGGCCACAGCCAACTCTCGGAGGAAGGAGATTGGTTATTCCAGGACTCAAAGGCCCTTCCACTTCTCCAAGAGATTTTATACCCAATGAAGGGAAGTAAATATGAGTGGTGATTGAGGACATGGGCTCTCGAGTCACATAATTAAATTCAAGTCCTTGCTCGTCACTCTGTCACTCACTAGTTACGTGCTTACCTCCCTGTATCTGCCTCAGTTTCCTTATCTGTAAAATGGGGATACTTACTCCTACCCTGGAGGGATGCTGGGTGGATGAAATGTCATCTGGAGGAGGTACAGCCTTCCGTACCTGGCCCCCGTCCACTGTGACAGTGATCATGAGCCTGACAAGGTCGACAGCAGCTGAGTGTGATGGAGCTCATCCCCTGGACCGTCCTGTGCCAGGTGCTGCTTCCAGCGCACTCTCCCTCACCTGGGCTTTGGATGCCTCTGCCAGGGATAGGGCTTGTCAGAGCCGCCTGGGCTCCACTCTCGAGGCCAAAAAGCTGCTGTGAAAAGCACATTCTCTAGTTGGCCCCAGCGCAGACGGCCCCGTGGAGGCGAGACAGCTGCTCAGGGAGCGGCCCCCTGCGGAGCGTGGTCTCCAGAGAACCCCCCCTTGGAGAGTCCCTCCTAAGTGCCAGCGCCAGCAACTCGCAGCCGGCGCACAGCTGCTTCCAAGGCAGTCGCCGTTCCCACGGGGGCTGCACACCCCTGTGCTCAGGTTCTCCGGCCAAGACCCGAGGCTGGCAGCGCTTCCTGCTAGTGGAAAGGAACAAACACCTACCGAGTCAGAAACTTTCCATTCCTGGTCTCGTTCACCCTCCCAGCAGCCTGTGGGTGGGCACCGTGGTCTCTCCATGCGGCCGCTGTGCGACCCTGAATAAACCAGCCACCCCACGGTTCAGCTTCCTCATCAGTGCACACCATGTAAATATCCTCATTTATTAAACCCATCCTGCGGCGAAGGGAGCAGAGGCGCAGACAGGGGGTGCAGTGTCCGGGATCGTGCAACGGACAAGTGACAAAGCTGGAGGGAGCTGTTTGGCTTCAAAGTTGGTTCATTCATTCATTCATTCATTCATCCATCAATTCCGTTTCGAAGGCCCACCATGTATGTGGTCGGCGCTGGGGGCATACTCTCTCTCTTTTAAAATATCTTCCTATGATTGAGTGCCCACCACTCTGAAGACCCTAACACTGAAGTCAATTCCACATAACCAAGACACATGCCATCCTTCCCCTGTGCCAGGCACTGTGCGAGGTTCTGCTGTTAGGGATCATGTGGAATCCGCACGACAATACCATGCAGTTGACTGTCTTATCCCCTTGACAGGTGACAACACGAGCCGCTCAGAGAGGCACGGAACCCGCCCACATTCACAAACATGGAGCCTGACGGGAGCCCGAATCAGCCCACCCTCAAAGCCACTCTCTTCCCTTCCCGCCATGTTGCTCCTTTCTCGCCCGACTCCCACCTGGCCCCCAGGCTCTGGAAGTCCCTCACCTGGCAGAGCAGGGCAGCTGCCAGCGCTAGTGGCCGACGCCCCCACCCTGGACCTTCAGGACTCTGTGCCTCCCTGGTGCCCCTGGTTGCTTATATCTTGCCCACTTCCAAAAACAGAGCATGAGGAAGATTAAAGGATACAAGCATTGACTAAGGCTCGAACATCAGACGAAAGCTGAGTCTACACGTGAAGGGACAGGGCAGGGTGGAAGGAAGCGTCTGGAAGGACAATGCCCTGTGCGCACAGGGCTTAGAGACATGGGTGCTTTCACATCGCTGCTGGTAGTGGAAGTCGGCAGAGTGTTTTCGAAAGCAATTTCACAGCTTTCACCAAGAGCTCTGCCTCACAGACATCCATACTTTGGGGCAGAGTCATCCCGGTTTCCAGGAATATAGTCTAAGGAAAAAAATTCTATGCAAATTCCATGCAGCCTCATTTATGATACTGGAAGCAAATCTAAGTGCTAACACGTGAAAGTGGCTAACAGGTCTATGAAAACAAGAGTACATCTTTATCATGGGGGTTGCACGCAGACCAAATCCCACCGGCAGCCTGTTTTGTAAATAAAGTTTTATTGGAACACGACCACACCCACTCATGTACATGATGTCTATGGCTGCCTTTGTGCTATAGTGGCAGAATGGAATAGTGGGGACAAAAATATGGCTTGAAACCCTAAAATATTTACTTTCTGGCCCTTTACGGACAAGCTTGCTGACCTCTGATCTCCTTGGTGGAATACTACGCATCCTTTAAGAATATGATGTGAGGTGGAGAGAAGAAAGCCACAAAGTTTCATAGACTAGATGATTTCACTTACGTAGAAAGAAAAAAGCCCCTGCAAACAAAATCACATGAAACTGTATATAAACATACAGAACAGAAAGCATCAAAAAATAGAAAGAAATAGATGAAAATATTAAGGTTTTTTTTTTAGTAGCAACACAAGGAGTAAATTTTTTTTTTGCTTTATTGTACTTGTTTTTATTTTCTAATTCTTAAGAAATATGCAAGTATTATATAATGGAAAAACACACACGTTTTTAAAAAAGAGCTGCCCGGTAGAGTTCTTAGTTCTGGGCATCCTGGTAGCCAAGCACAGAGTAAACTAAGAGAGGTTCTATTGTCTGGTAGCAGAAGGGTGCCAGGGAGCAAGGAAGGTCAAACTCTCCTGGCCTGGATTTCTGAGAGGGCTTGGTGACCAGGGTCTTTGATTTCAAGAGAATTGAGCAAAACAGTGGACAATGTTCTCTATTTTTTACCAATATGCTTAACTATCTCCTGCATCCATGGCCATTCCTGGCTATTGGTCCTCAAGTGGTGCCCGAGAGAGAGCCTGAAGCTCTGGTTCTATAAAGGAAACTGTCCCAGGGGCCACGGTGATAGGAGTTTTCGTTCCAGGAAAACCTTGTGGAAACTTGTGGGCGAAAAGCATCCACATCTCCATGGACCCATGAATTCTTGACAGAGTCTTACAGAACACAGCTTATGTTGAAGATCCGGGTGAGAAACAGAGAAGGGTGGGGTGCTCTGGGAGAAGCTGAGTGGTGCTGCCCCTGAAGGGGTTCTGTGGAGCCTCTGGGCCTTCTTGGAGCCCAGCTGACAAATTGCTCCATCGGACCCATCCCCCTGGGGGCCCATAGAGTCCCGGGTCTTTTTCCAGATGGAGGGCGCTGACCAGAGCAGCAGAAAGGAAGCTCCGCACCCCCAGGAGGCAGGGCCAAGTCCTCTAGAGACGACAGGAGGGCAAAGACAAGGTTTCATTGTGAAGATTAAAAAGTGGGACGCATGATTGTGCTTCCATGGCCTTCCATGGCCCTGGGTGAGGGAAGGAAGGGCTTGGCCTCTCCAACAGCAGTTCTAGCACAGTCCGAAGGCTCTGACGGGGGTGGGCTGAAGCCCAAGGGGAAGAGGGTCTCTGGCGGGGATAAATGTGTGAACTAAGGTCCCATCCCATTCCTAGTCCAAGCAGAAGAAAAGAGGCCCACTATCCGTGGAGTGTGGAACAGCATAGGGAAGTGACTGGAACAGGGGCTCTGGATCAGATTTGAATCCTGCTATATTACTGATTGGCCCATGCCCAAAGTCATGGATTCTTTCCAAGCCTCAGTTCCTCCATCTGTAGAAAAGGAAAAAGCCATATGCAGGTTAAATGAGATAGTGCATGCCAAGTGCTTAGTGTCCGATCTATCCCACAGCAGGTGCCCAGTCGCAGTTCACTATTTGCCACAACAGACCTGGCCAAGCCTGAAACCCGCCATGCCAAGGGGATGGTAAGCCTAGGGCTTGATCTTCTATTCACGCAGTCTCAAAGGCTCAGGAACGTTCTGGGGCTGTCACCAGTTTCTTGTAATTGGTGAACAGAAGACACACTGATAGAATTTCTAGAACAGCTGGGAGAAGCCGGGAGGGGCCACCGTCCAGGTGAGTGGCTCAGAAGCCTCTAGAAGGAGTTGACAAAATCATCTGCCTGTCAGGGAGCTATCAGAGGGAGAGCACCTGACAGAGTGCTCACGGGCCTCCTCCCCCAAGCAGCTGTCCCTGTGCGGTTGAGATAGTGCCTCTTTTGCCCCGACGTGAGGGACACGTATCACACCATCTCTGTCGTGCCTTTGGGCCAGGCATCGTGTGCTACTGTGGTGGGCATTTGCTGGGTATCAGCCCCTCCGTGTCCCTTCTCGCTGCTTCTGTAATAGCACCCTGATTTCATTTGGGGGTCCTGGTCTTGGGAGACAGTAAACCAAAGCTCCCTTGCAGCCCAAGGGAGGGCATGAGGCTGAGCCAGATGTGTGGATGCTGTCTTCCAGGTCCTGGAATCTTCCATTCTCTGTGGCCATGGCAAGATTGCCACCAATTAATTTCTGGTTTTTTGCTCCCCTGAGGAGCCCTGGATCCTTTCTGAGTCTGGTTCTCCAGCTTTCCCATCAATTCTTGGAGTTTCCCATCCTTCCAACTTAAATTCTTTTGCTTATGCTGTCTAAAGTAGCTTGTGTTGTTTGCACCAAAGAGCCCTAAGAGGTACAAAGAGGAAGAAGCCAAAATGGCACCAAATGCAAACAGGAAAAATTCAAGTTAAATACTGGGAGCTACCCAATAGCTATTCCCCCTGTTTCTTCACTGTTGCTGCAGACCTGCCTTTATGGGGGCCAGCTGTTCCCCAGGCCCAGGGCGTAAACCACGATTAGTGCAATGCAGTAAAGGTGGCTGGATTCCACTTTCAAGTGACGGGTTCGGGCACAGACACGTGATTGAATTCTTGCCAATGGGATCTATGACTCCCATCTTACAGCTAAGGCAAGACTTCCTCAGCATTTCTGGGAAAGGGGTTCCTTGCAGAGACAGAGAGAGAGAGATTTGGGGGAAGATGCTCCTCTTCTGTGCCATCCACACCATGTCTGCAAATGGCCCCTGGAACTGTCCTACGACCTCGGGTGAGATGATGCAGATTCAGCGGGGAGTCTGGCAGAGGGGGGGAAGTTGGAAAGTACGGATACCCTTGACCTTGTTGGACTGCTGGGTTATTCAGCTCGGAACTGCCTCTATCTCCAAGCTTCTGGAGTTAATAAATCCTTATTGTTCTAGGCCACTTGTGATTTTTCTGTTGCCTGCCCAAAGCCTCCTAATACCTAGCCAGAGTTTCAGACCTGGGAATGTGCGCCCCAATAGCACGCTGGGACCGCAGCATCAAGGGCCAGTGGCAGGAAGAAGCCCGGGGATGGGAGCATCCAGAGAGTGGGGCAAGCTTGTGATGGGGCCAAGCAGGGCCCTTCAAGGGGGGAACACAGGCAGCTTCTAGCGGCAGCGATCTCTAAAGCTCAAAGAATGGCAGAGGCATTTGTTTAAGGCAAGAACGCAGCCAGCAGCTTGAGGGTTCTGGGACACAGAATCTAGCCCAAAGTGGGTTCTGGGTCTCGGGGGTCTGGAGTTCACGCACAGCTCTGACCCTTGTAGAGAATTGGAGTTGAAGGCAGGGAAACAGGCAGAAAGAAACGAACCCAGTTATGCAGAGTCGCCAACATGGCTGCAGCTCAGAAGCAGCCCCCCACCGACTGTCACCAGCCACAGGGATGCCAGATGCACAGTTCAAGGCCACCAGGCCAATCCCAGCCCTTGCCAGCCCTGGGCACGGATGAGCTTCTGACCACTGTGGCTCAGATGTTGGGCAGGTGCACGGGAGGGAGGGACAGTGCCCAGAGCAGAGTGGGGCAGTCAGGGGCTAGCAGGCTTAGGTCAGGAAGCAATCTCCATCGGGAGTTGGGAGAGCCCTGGCAAGATTTCCAGCTCATGCCAGTTTAAGTCCTATGGTGTGCAAGTGACCCTAGAGCTTCAGAGACAGCCCTGCTTGAGAGTAAAGGGATAGCAGCTGGACCAATGCTCCTCCCTCCATCCCATTCTTCGTGCATCAGCCGGGGGTTCAGGCCCCTCCTGCTACATTCACACCTGCAAATTGCCCGTTCAGCATGCCCATGTCCCCTTTCCTGACACCGAACAAGCCCCAGAAATAATCCCTAGGGGGTCACTTTTGGGGCTGGAAAGATTCTAAAAGGTCACCTAAGGTGTCACTGTCATGTGATCAAAAGGGAAACAGAGGCACGGAGATGAGCAGAGGCATGCTCTTACCCTGCTGTGACCTTGAGCAGTCAGCATCGGCTCTCAGATCCCGCCAGCTCTGCCATTCCCTGGTTCTGCTCCAACAGGATGAACACGCGGAATTGTAAATGAGTGTTTCTGAGTCACGTGGAATGGTGCTGATCTTAAGCCCCCCGTGAGGGTCTGGCTCTTCCCTCCCTTGTGTCTCCTCTTCCAGCAGCTGGGTTCCCTGGAAGCTCAGTCTTACCACGTGTTCTTGAACCAACCCTTCTTCCCCTTATAATCATCATAATCATCTACAGAACCCCTGGCTCAGACCCGCCTGCTCTAATATTGTGCCTGTTTCTGGAAACTGTGTCACTATCCCGTTCCCAAGGCCCAGCACCCGCCTCTGTGCTCAGTCCTGGTCCCGCGCCCAGCTGTAACCACAACCCCACGCCCCAGCCCGCAGTACTGCGCAGCACGGTGGGGATATGATGGTGGCCAATGAAGCAAGTGCTTCCTGCTGGGTGAGAATTTTGTGTGAATTCCTTGATCAAATCCCCAAAGAGGGCTGTCAGGTGGTGACCATCGCTACTCCCATTTTACAGATAAGGGAGCTCAAGGCCAGCTTGCCAAAGTCACCAGGCTAATAAGTGGCAGGTCCAGGATATGTCCCCCTGACAGTCCTATGTCAGCCGGTTGTCTGGACTCCGTTTCCCTGGATTTTGCTGCAGGCCTGGACTGGATTCCTCTTGCTGCCACCCTCTCGGCGGGCCTTGAGTGCCCACTCTGCCCTGGGGGCGAGGTCGGTTCAACCCCCGCCTCTCTTACTCTGGAGCTCTCCAGGCTTCTTCTTTGTCCTTCAAGGAGGATGTGAGATTTAATGGCCCCGGAAGAACAGGTGGGGGCGAGGGGGGATAAGAAGAAGCCAGAAATCAAGCCTGCTTGTTTGTAAATGTATACCCATAACAGCACCCATGAGGCCCGTTCCCTCTCTCACTCGTTCACTGGGAGTCACTGGGCTACATACAGCTTCAGGGGCTGACGGCAGCCGACCATCACACCCACCATCCAGGGGAAGCTGAGAATGTGTGACAGTCCTGTGTTCAGACCCCAGCTCTGTTCCGTATAAATTCTACAAACTTGAGGCAATTCCAGGTGCAAGGTGGCCTCTTTCGGCCTCCAACCCCCGGGCTGCGACATGGGGCTAATCAGACCACTCCGTGTGGCCTTTGCGAGGACAACACCCATGTCCTGTGCCTGGGCCTCAGTGAAGACTGGTTCCCCTGCACGCCTTTCCCTCACTGGCTCCCGCTCCCATTGCTGCTGGCCGCCTCCTGCATCATGGCCAGAGAGAGGCCTCTCGGGGCTGAGAAGCCGGAGCCTTCCCAGCGAGGCCCACCGCGTGGCTGGCAGGGACTCAAGCGCACTCAGCATGCTGGAGATAAACACAGGGTCCGGGCACCTGATTTTCAACAACGGACTATTCTGAGGGTTTAATTGCTCATCAAGGGGAAGGCAGGCTCTGGGCAGTGACCAAGCCCGGAGAGTCAGGCCAAGCCCTGGGGCAGCAAACCCAGCAAGGTGCAGGTGCAGAAATGCCAGCCAACAGGTGACAGATCCCAGAAGGTCACACCGGGAGGGTGCTTAAAAAGCCTCTAGGGTGACCACACGCACAGCATACAAGGGGGGAAACGGAGGGTCAGGGTGGCGAGCGCTCTGATTCGTGGCGTTGACAAACGTTCCTCAAGCTCCTTCTCCGGGCCTGGCTCCGTGCTCAGCCTCAGGGATCTCACAGTGTGTGGGGACACAGATGGCATACATGCAATCGCAGTGCTGGCGACAACTGCCAGAAGGAGGCAGGGACGGGGCTGCGGGAGCATGAAGGCACGCCACACTGGTCACATGGGACCCGAGTCCATTCGTTCATTCAGTCACCCGTGCGCTCCGTGCTTCCACGTGCCAGGTGCTGCGGACACAGCCCTCGATAAATTCCAGTTCCAGCCTTCGCGGGGTTTCCAGGCTCGTGGCAGAGAGAGGTGGTCACAGATAAAGAAGAGATAGAGGACAGGACAGTGGGGCATGTCGCGCTGTAAGGACAGCGCAGCAGAAGGGGAGCAGGCGCCTGCCACCGATCGGTGCTTTAGGTAGGTGGTCGGGCTGATGCTGACGACGGCAAATTAAGGTCAGCACGTGAGGTCAGCAGGGCAACCAATGTTCTCGCCTTCAGTAAAGAGGGGAACCAAGGCCCCAAAGATGACCTGCCCCGGGGGTCACAGAGCACCAGCAAGTCAGGAACCGCCCCAGGTCTCTTGTCTTGCAGGCTGGAGCTAATGCCCTGCCCAACATGACAGCCCCTCGGCCCCCTAGCCACCATCTTCCCGCCTCTTCCCCAGGGGGAAAGCACCAGGCCGCTCTGCTGGGTGGGGGCCAAAGCCAGGCCCTGCAACTCACCAGCCATCCACACCGGCCTCGGGCACTGGAGACCGACAGCCAGAGCAGGCACAGCAGGCGGGCGCCTCCCCTCTGCCACCCCCCGCGGATGCCTCGTGTCAGACACACGTGGTCCCTCCACCTCTGAGCTATGTGACCTGACAAGTTCAGCGGCGCGCCTGTCGCTGGATGTGGTGCTGCTCTCACAGCCGTGAGGGGATTAAACGAAGTAAGGTGTGGGATGGCCACAAGCGTCTGTGGCCCACAGTGGGCACCTTCCCTCCTCACGGCCTCCTCCCACCGTGCCTGGCTGGCAGCCCAGAGCATCGCTCCCTCCTCAGGGCTCCCCCGGCTCTGAGGGCACTCGTGTCCCCTTGCGGTGTCTGCCACTGGGCCCCCCACAACACTGCCCACTCCCAGAGAGCCGCCTGGGCGCCTGTGGATCTCCGGGCAGCCAGCCTGGCTCAGCGGAGGGCCCCCCAGCCGCCGCTCCAGAAACGTCCCCCTGCTGCGTCCAGCCGTGAAAGCTCCACCTGAAGGATAAGGGGCAGGAAGAATGGATTCGGAGTCAGCCTCTTTAACAGCCTCATGACCCAGGACAAGTTAACTTTTTTTTTTTTTTTTTGTAAATGAGGATAATAATCAGTACCTGAGGTTCGGCAAAATTATATGGTGATTTTAATATTATTGTTTCCACGAAAGAATCATAGGGTGAGGCCAGAGTATTCAATTTGTAACCTGGTTCTACAATCTTTCCCACAATGTCCTGCCCCACGGTGTTCTCCTCTCACTGAACTCGCCAATGACAGGGAGCTCACTACCTGCTGAGAAGCCATGCCATGTTTTGACTGCTTCTGAGCAGTGAGAGACTTTCTGTTGCTTGAAGACCTGCCATGCTGAGCTCTGGAAAGCAGAGAGTGGGTGGTGAGCCAGCCAGGGGAGGGTCTGGGGAGAGGTGCAGGAGGGTGGAAGGAGGGAGCGGGAGCTAAGAGGAGCACCAGGGAGCACTCCCAATGGAGCCCCTCGCAGGCTGTCAGCACCCCTTCCCAGATAAGCTCCCACTCAAGGTGTCTGCTCTGCTCTAGCCCAGCCCTTCCAGAAGACATCCTGCCTGGGCTGCCTCCTGCCCACGGCTGCTCAGCGGTGGGACCACAGGGGCCTGGGTTCTCAAGCCCTGATGTATGATTAATGACTCTGATGAGCTCACCAGCCCATGGAGGGAGGGCGATCCGAGGGGAGGCCAGAGGAAGGCTGGTTATGGATTTTAACCCTCTGATGTTACTGGCTGGGAATTTAACATCAATAATTCAAGGCAGTGGGGAGGAGGGGTTGAGAAAAATGCGAAAGAGAGAGAGAGAGGGAGGTAAGGAAGAAGGGAGAGAGGTCGGGAAGGAGGGGGGAGGGGCAGAGGCACAAATGCATTTGTGGAGTGTTTCCCATGTGCCCCTTCCCCCTCCTTCAGTTCCTTCAAGCCCCACTGCTGTCTGTGAAGCATCACCCCCCCCTGAATTGCCACCCCATTACCGGTTCAGAAATGGAGTCTCAGAGAGGAAAAGCGAGGGCTTCAGTGGCAGGGGGTGGGGGAATAGACCCAGGTCCGCAGATTCCAGAACCCAGGTTCTTTCTACTACACCTTGACTCTGGGGGGTAGCCAGGTCAGAGAACACAGAGGGTCCCTGCCAATGTCAGGACGCCCAGGCCAGCTCCCACGCTGGGGCTGACATGTGGCCAGAGGAGTTTGCAGGGCTTTGCCCCTGGGAGAGAAACCAGCCATTGGCCTTCTGGACAGCACCAGAACTTTGTTGCTGGAGCTGAAAAAATTAACTGCTATATTTAAAAGCATTGTTCCGTTGCTAAGGCAACAGAGGGGCTAAGAATAATATAAAAAGAAGATGATATGCCAGGTTGTCACTGGCAACCCAATTTTAAGGGTGTGTGTATGTGTTTTAAAAGAAGTGGGGGGGGTGAGGTTCAGACTGTCTTCCCCACTCCCTCTGGCACCATCTGCCCCAGGGACATATCCAAGATGTAGCCAGGCCTGGGATCTCACCGGTCTGCCCAAGTTGGGGGAGGGCTGGCATGTCCTGGCCCCGAGCCTAAAGATAAAGGTGGCTCCCTTTCCCTAACTGCTATCCCCTCTGGGCAGCCCCCCACTGCCTGGGCCGCTTCCCCCCACTGCGGAACCCCAGCCAGAGGCTCCTCTCAAACAGATGGCCCCAAAATAACTTCTTCTCCCCGACCTGGGAGCTCGCAGCCAGGCTGGCAGACTCCCCGGGGACCACCAAGGAACACAGATGGTTGGAGAGAAGAACAGCAGGCAGATTTATCGATCTCCAGCCTGGATGTCAGGGCTGAGAGGTGGCTTGGGGCAGACACGGGCACTGGGTGAACCCAGCTCTTGGAGGAGTCCTAGAGAGAAGCACTAGGTCTGACCTCGGTCTAGAGCCTGGATCCCAGACAGCAGGGACTGTCCCCCCCTAATGAGGGACAATGAGAAGGTGGATGGGGACCGAGGCCGCTTGCACACTGGCTTGTCGGGGCTGGGATGGAAGCGCTCGTGGGAGACACAGAACTGGACAGCAAAACAAACAAACAAACCCCCCAGGGCAGTTCATCAACAGTCGCGTTTCGGGAAGAGATTGGTTATTTTTACCTTTGTCACAGTCCAGCCATGTGGAGGAAAGCCGCAAAATCAGCCCAACCAGGGACCCCAGGCCAGTCTGCCACCTACTGCCCTGCGAGCTCGAGCAAGGCCCTGAGCATCTCTGGCCCTTGGTCTGATCACAAGCAGAAAAGACTATGACTTTTTTTAAGGAGTGTGGCTTGGCTTTGATAAACCAACATGGATAGAGCGCCAGGCTGGGCTCACAGAATACCTCCACAGACAGCACCATCCACCAGGACAAACCTTTCCCTGAGCATTTCTCTGTGTCAGGCCAACCCTGAAGGCCACAGAGGTGCCTGGGGAACTTGCGGGGAGGAGGGAAAGTGACCGAGGAGGCATTTGGGTGGCGGTAGTCTGGGAAGCCTTCTTTAAGGAGGTGGAATTCTAAGAGGATGACATTTCTGGGCAAATAAGTGAGGAGTGACACACAGCTGGGGACCCAGAGTGGCCTAATATTCCTGGAGGGGTTGGGAATTCCAAAGAAAGAAGCAGGTCTAATAGAATGAGGAAGGGAGGGAGAGACATCCCAGGCAGAAGGAATGATTGAAGCACAGGCAGGGAGGAGGGAGAGCACAAGGAGGGCCTGAGGGCAGGGGGCAGGCTCCCTGGGCCAGAACCTCCACGGAGGGCTTGCTGGAGAAGGGAAATGGCCGGGTCTGTGTTTCAGAAAGACCTCTGTGTGGAAGCTAGCTGGGTGGAGTGAACTGGAGGCAGGGAGGCCCATGGGGATGCTGGTACAGGAGTCCAGGCCAGAGAAAGGAACCCAGGCTAAGGCCGAACGAGGTTTCACAGAGCATAAGCTGCATCCCTGTCTAAGACCTCCCCGGATCAAGCCAGGATGGACAGACAGTACTGCCTGACCCCAGCGCTCTCCCGTTCTTGCTCAGGGCCTCCCACAGGCAGGAGGTGCCTACCAGGTATAGAGTTGTGACCTATCGATTTCCCATCCTCTAGAAGTGGGCAAGTCCAGGAGCGCTGGAGGGGCCCAGTGAGGGAGAGGTCTCATGGGTGGGTGTGGTCAGGAAGGGCTTCCTGGAAGAGAGGCAGGCCCGGGTCATGGAGAGCCATGAGCTCCAGGCTGAGGGACTGCAACTCCTGGGGTCAGTGAAGACCTGTGGGAAGCCAAGAGGGGTCAAGAGAGGGGAAGATGTGAGCAAAGCCGTTTTAGGAAGCCAAGCTGGGTAAAAATCCAGCGCCTCCCTCCTCTCCCTGCCTCTCAGACACAGGACCCTCCTTTTCCAGCAGTCTGAGTGCTGGCAACAGACACGAGACCTTCAGTGTACGTCACGGAGAATGGGTATGTTTACTCAACAACTACTCTTATTTCAACAGAAGACACCAGCCCGCCACCGAGATTCAGCCTTCCTGTCTCCCCTTGCAAGGGCAGGACGCACTTCTGGGCTTCCTTTCCCATGAGGGAGGTACCCCGAGTGTGTCTGGGACAGTGTCTGGGCCTCACGGAGTTCAAGCTGGGTCAGCACATGGGCAGAGGGCAGTCCCAAGTGGCTCAGCGTCCGGGGGACCAGAACCTGGGTGGAGGTTTCTGGGCAGGGCAGCCCCAGGAAGCCTGGCCCTTGCCCTTTCTCTGCCTTCAACATTTATTGAGCACCTATTATGTGTCAGCCACTATTTTAGGCACTGAATCAAACAAAATCCCTGCCTTCTTGGAGCTTAAATTCTACCGGGGTAACAGTCAACAGTCAACAGATAAATACCATCAGGTAGTAATGCGTACTATGAAAGAAATCAGCAACTCAGGGGAGGAAAAGGGACCCGAGGAGGTGTTTGAGTGAAGGTGGTCAGGGAAGGCTTCCCGAAGGAGGTGAGTTGCTAAGAGGGTGACATTTCAGCAGAAGCCTGAATGAAGCGAGGGGGCAGAGGAAAGAGTATTTTGGGGGAAGAGTATTTCAGGCAGAAGGAATGGTACCTGCAAAGGGCTTGAGGCAGGAATGAGTTTGGTGTGTTTCTCTGACTCCTCGTCTAGTGCTCTTGGGAAAAAAGAGGTGCAGAGAGGTCAACTGTCTTGCCCAGAGTCATACTGTTGATTAGCGGCCCAGCAGGGTGAGAGAGCAAGGCTGCCGCCTGTCAGTCTAGGGCTCGTCCACCAGTGAACGGGCGACTGGCCACATTTCAGGGCATGGGCTCCAGCGGGAGTGTGCGTGCTGGCTGCTGCCTGTGGGGGAGGGGGCTCTGGGGGCAAGACCGTCATTCAGTCAACACGTATTGAGTACCTACCACATGCCGAGTGTTGGCTGTGCGGGGCCCTGACATAGAGCAGAGCACACGGGCACAGAAGCACTTGCCATCAGGGAGCCCACATTCCAACGAGGGCTGCAGAATCCCCCAGAATCTGGGAATCCCAGAATGAACATGACGGCATCCTAGCCTCCGAGAATGCGGAATGACCAAGCACAGGCCCCCGGCAGAGGACAGCTGACGGGGCCCTTCAGCAGCACTTGGTCCGTTTTAAAGAGGGAGGGACTGGGGCCTGGGGCGCGGCATGTCCCACACGTGGCAGCCAGAGGCACTGCCAGCACCTTACGCCCCTGAGTCCGGGTTCCTGGCCCAGTGGGCTGTGTGTGGGTGACGGAGATGATCATGGGCTTGGTGGCCTGACAGACTGGCTGTGTGTCTGTCCCTCACGCTGGCTAAGGTGTACAGTCCTTGTGAACTCAGCTTCCTCATCTGAAAAATGGGGCTAATAGGGCATCTATCTCAAATAGTTCCCGTGAAAATTACGGTAACGTATGTCAAGGGCTTAGCACGGTAAATGCGCCAAATGCTTGCCGTTGCAATTATTCATGAAACTTCGAGGACACTAGTATCTCTTCTTGAGGGTGACAGAGACTGGACTCTGCTGTGATCTGAACAGCTGACCTGCCCCAGCTGCAGGCTTCGTATCCCGCAGAGGGTCTGCCCCAGTGTGTTAGCTGATGGAGAGTAAGGGTGGTTTCACTCCCACCTCGGAACAATAACATCGTGTGTGCGGCCTGGCCCGAGTCCTCTCCCTTCGTCCCTCCCCTTCTTTCCATTCCCTCCTGTGTCTCTGTTTCTGTCTCTATCTCACACACACAGAGAGAGACACGTCAGACAGACAGACACACACACACAGAAGCACATGCTGCAATTAAGGCCATAAGACTTTAACCACCACCCCCCCGCCCCGGCAGTGGGAGCCAAAGGGGAGTAGAGAAGTTTCCAGAAGATTCTAGCTCGGAGTGTAGGTACGTGTTTTAATCCTCCCCCTTGGCTAGGCTGAAACTAACCTTGATAGGCGTAGGGCCTGTCCAGAGGTCAGGAGGGCAAGAGCACATGGCCAGGCGGGGTTGATAAGAAAGACAACACTGATATAAGAGACCGGGGCCCAACGGCCAGAGCGGAGGACTCAGAGTGCGCGACAGCAGCCATGGCTGGCAGCTGTGCAGAAGGCACCTCAGAGGGACTTCCTGGAAGAGGAGGGGTGAGGGAGGAGGGGTTCATTTGAGTTTCGAAGGATGAGAGGATTTGGCCAAACAGACGTCATTGCTCAGTATGAGACCAGCATTCCAGGCAGAAAACTGAACAAAGTACTGAAGCACAGAGGTTGGAACCTGGAGGGAACCTGGAGGACACGGAACAGCAGCGGCCTCCAGCGATGACCGGGGCTTTTTCTAAGGTGGAAGAAGGGAACAAACAGTAATTCTTTCATTCACGTGAATAACTCCCCCATCTAGAAGGAGGCGAGGCAGACTGGACCTTCCTGCACCTGAATTATTCCGTCTCCCAAATGTGTGTGTCCCTGACGTGGGAGGGAGATGGCCCCAGAACAGATATTCTTGACCAACACGTGGTCGTTGCCTCCTCCCCGCCCCCCACTGCTCAAGGCACCTGGGGCCAATTTCCTCGTGCCCATCAAGAAGTCCTAGGCTCATCTGAAAGCCTCGGGTTTCCTGGGACGGCCAGAGCACTTCCTCAGCGTCCCCTCAACCACATGGCACCCCAGGTGGGATGATGGTCTGTGCCCACCCCACACCGGCAACCTGACCCTCGAAGGGGCGCGGCATCTGGCCGACGTCCTCCACCTGGTTAAGGAGCAGAGCCACGGTCTGCAACCAGAAGAGTGGAACTCCCAGCCCCCAAGTCCCGTCCATCAGGGTAGGCTGTCTCTTGCCCTTAAGCTGCCCAGGCCAAGAGCAGAAGCCAAGATGGGGAGCAATTTGGTCCCACCAGGCCTCAGACTGGAGGGTCCCAGGTGCCTGCCACACCTGCCACTCCAGAGGCCCGTGCTACCTGAGACAGCGGACTCCGACTTTGGTTTCAGCCAAGTGCCCCTTCCAAGCCACCTTGGCCCTTCCTACGCTTCCCCTGCCCACCCTCCAATATCTGCCCAGGCCTCCTTCTGGGTCCCAGATATTGAAACCTCTTCAGGGCAGCCAGGGAATCCCATGATCAGTACACTGAACCAGACGTGTGCACAACACCACCTCTGAGCAGGCCCCCGGGGCTGCAACTCTTGAAGAGACTGAGGGAGAAAAACGCTGGCACCTCCCCCCCAAATGGAACAAACGGTTCATTCATGGGTTGATTCCATTGGACACACTTAGAATCACTTTGGATCCATTCACAGAAACGTGCTCATCGGGTCCCAGCTACCCCCACCTCAAGCACTAAATAGCCCGCACCGTGATTCCACCTCTTCAAAGCCTAATGAGTGTCATTCCCATGCAAGGGGTTGAGGGAGCTACGGGTCGAACAGGTAGAACCAGAGCCAGGCTCTGATTATCAAGAAGCTCGCAAGTGGAGAACCTGGAATCTTCGAGCACTGCTGGTGGGAATGGAAAATAGCACAGCCACTGTGGAAAACAGTATGGCAGCTCATCGAAAAATTAAAAATAGAATTACCATATGATCCAACAATTTCACTTCTGGGTATTTATCCAAAAAAAAAATTGAAATTAGAATCCTGAAGAGCTATCTGCACTCCCATATTCCTGCAGCATTATTTCCAGTCGCCTAGATGTGCATGCGACCTCAGTGTTCACTGACAGATGCGTGGAGAGAGAAAATGGGCCCCATACGTACAACGGGATAGCATTCAGCCTTAAAAAGGAAGAAAGCCTGCAATATGGAACCACACGGATAAACCTGGAAGACATGATGCCAAGCAAAAGAAGCCAGTCACGGAGGGCAAATCGGGTTTGATTCCACGTATGCAAGGTATGAAAATAGTCAAATTCACAGAAACAGAGAGTAGAATATGGTTGCCAGGGGCTGGGGGAAGAGAGAATTGGGGAGGTGCCGTTCAACGGGTATAAAGTTTCAGCTATGTGGGATGAAAAAGTTCGAGAGCTCCATCGTATATCACACCTGTAGTTAACAGACACTATATCGTCCGTTCGCAATTTCGTTAAAAATAGATTTCAGGGCGCCTGGGGGGCTCAGCTGGTTAAGCGTGTCTGCCTTCAGCCCAGGTCGTGATCTCAGGGTCCTGGGATCGAGCCCTGCGTTGGGCTCCCTGCTCAGTGGGGAGCCTGCTTCTCCCTCTCCCTCTGCCCCTCCCCTGCTCATGTGTTGGCTCACTCACTCTCTCTCTCGCTATCTCTCTCTCGCTCTCAAATAAATAAAATCTTTAAAAAAAAAGAGTAGATTTTCTGCTAAATGTTATCACAACAATAAAAGCTCGTAAGCTAGATGAAGAAATGTAGACAGGTGCACAGGGTAATTCATAGCAATTACTTCTCTAACCCTACCCTGTGCTAGACACAGGCCTGAGGTTTTACTCTATCAATTCATTTAACCGGTGACAATACTATGAAGGATGTATCTCAATGATCTCCACTATACAGAAGAGTAAACTGAGGCACAGAGACGTTGAGTAACTTGCCCACGATTGCAATCACGCTGCTCCCAGGCACAGAGCGGGGACTGGAACCCAGGCAGCGGCTGCAAGTCTGTGACCTAGCCCTCCACTCTGCTGTGTCATGGTGCATACAAGTATATTCCCTAACAGGCGACACACTAGGCAATACGGAGGGGGGGGTGTGATTGACTCTACCAGGAGGAGGGGGCATTGACGTTTTCCGAAGGGAGAGAAACCTGAACTGGACCCTCAACGATGAAGAAACCATCACCCCTGAAGCCAGCAGTGAACACCCCCCAGCAACCCCTACCTTCCCCCCTCAACCCGTGCAGTTGGGTCTCGTCCTCCCAGCTGCAAGCTCCCAGGGCTCTCCGTGTGCGTCTCCTTTGTCGTGTGGACATGGGGTCTGCTTTGGCCAGCTCTAGACTTGTCTCACCTCCGTCCAGAGCAGAGCCCTTGTCCCACCCGCTTCTCACTGGCCTGGGAGGTAGCTGGCGCTTGTGAAATATTTGTGGGATTGATGTGAATTCCCCTTAGATGCTGAGGCTGGCCCCGGTGGAACCATGAGATTGGTAAAATAAATGTGGCCACTCTTTTCCCCCNACAACAGGAGAGCCTCTATTCTGCAGGGACTCACAGTCCAGTAGGGGAGAAAAACTACAGAAAGACAATGGCAGAGTGACCAGTCCAGTCCCGGTATGAGGTGAGTCCACAGACACAGAAGCACATTGGACAGACGGCCTTAGGTGTGGAAGGGGCAGTCAAGGAAGGCTTCCCTGAAGTGGCATCTAAACGGCAACCTGTGCACTGAGTAGGAATTAGTCTCAGTGTGTGTGTATGTGTGTGTGTGTGTGTGTACATGCATGCAGATGCCTGCCAGTTATGGGGAGGGTGGTTAAGCCCAGAGCTTTCTAGGAAGAGAGAAGCACATCTGCAAAGGCCCGGAGGCACAGAACTGCACCACATTCCAGGAGGTTCTAGCACAGAAGTGCAAAGGGAGAGGAGAAAGAGCAGGGCGAGATCCCGAGGACCCTTCCGTGCAAGTGACTCTAAAGGAATTTGGCATTTAACACTGGAGGCCACAGGGAGCTATTAAAGGATTTTATGCAAAGGATGATGTTACCTGATTTGTGTGTGTGTGTTTTTTTTTAAGATTTTACTTATTTATGTGACAGAGACAGCCAGCGAGAGAGGGAACACAAGCAGGGGGAGTGTTAGAGGAAGAAGCAGGCTCCCAGCGGAGGAGCCTGATGTGGGACTCGATCCTGGAAAGCCGGGATCACGCCCTGAGCCGAAGGCAGACGCTTAAGGACTGCGCTACCCAGGCGCCCCATACCTGATCTGTGATTTTAAAAGATCCCCCCGGTGCACTGTGGGGAGGAGACGGAGTGGTGGTGACAGTAGAAGCAGCTAGAGAATCCAGGTAAGACAGAGGTTAGCAGTGGGGGAGGAGGAAGGGGAACCCCTGACAGATCTTGAGTCAACAGGACTCGATTGCCTTGGGTGGGGTGGGGGACCTGCTCGGGAGGAAGCCTGAGTCTGGGGCATGCCAGCCCGTCCCAGGCCCCTCTAGCACCATCTCTGTCCTCATCCCACTGCCACACTGGAAGCCAGGGAACTTGGGGGAGGGGGGCTCCATGAACTACTGTACTTCTGGCCCCATCCCATGAACCGGGAGCAGTCTTACTAGCGAAAAGCGTATCCACACCATAAACGTCATAACCCACACACATGGACTTCCACCGCAGCAAAAGTCGCCGTGAGACACCCGCAGAATTGCCTGATTCTGATCGTTCCCGTCGATATTTGTCTGCTCCTTGTACATCTCACTCTGTCGCCTGTGCTCAACCGGTACCCGGGGCCAGGAGCCGAAGAAAAGCCGACGGGAGAAACACGTAAAACTGAGATGACTCCTAAGTAATCATTTTGTTCTTTACTGCAAATTGGGGAGCACGAGGTAGCGACTTAGTTCAGCCGGGGAACTGAAAACAGCACATCTTTCAGACACGGGGTGAAGCGTTGCTCAAGGTTTCTCCTGGTCGAGGTTGGACAGCAATCTGATCTCGTAGCTGGCGCTCAAGAGTGAAGGACAACAGAGGACCCCCGAGCCCTCCTGGAGCTACCAGCAGCTCGGCTCTGGAAACGCAGGGCAAGGAGCTTTCCCCGCTGCCTTCGAATGTCATCATCTGCCTGCACACCCAGAGAACGCAGCCTTTAGTGTCTCCGGGGATCACAACAGCCTGTGGCTGCCTAACCATGGGTCACCTTCTGCTAGTTTGCAGGGGAAGCAGCCAGTGGTGTCTCGGGACGAGCTCTCACGTTCCCTTCTGCCGCCATTCATGTCACCTTCCAAAGAAGCAAACCGTCCAGACTGCTCTAACAGAAATCCATAGACAAGGTGGCTTATAAACCACAGAAAGTCATTTCTCACAGTTGTGGAGTCTGGGAAGCCCAAGATCAAGGCATCCACGGGTTCAGTGTCTGGTGAGGACCTGCTCCCTCGTTCATAGATGGCCATCTCCTTGCTGTGTCCTCGCATGGTGGGAGGGATGAGGGAACCCTCTGGATCTTTTCCAGGGGTCCTGACCCCATCCCTGAGGGCTCCACCCTCACCACCTCATTGTCTCCCACCGGCTCCACCTCCCAATACCATCACATTCGTTAGGTTCCAAAGTATGCATCTGGGGGGGGACACAGAGTCAGTCTCTAGCCCAAGCAAAAAACTTAGGTAAAAAGTGTACTCGGCACTCGGCAAAGGCAACTCTAAGATAAGTCTCCTGTATGCTCGCTCCCGCCACACAGTGCTACCCATGAACGTCCTCCGGGAGCAGCTGGCGAGGCGGGGCACCCTGCAGAGAAGAGACCGCCTTCACGGGTACCGCCCGGTACTGGACCAATGTAGGATGAACTTCTCTTCACCAGGCACTATTACTGCCAGAGAAAATGAATAAAAATGCTTATAAAAGAACACCACTCTGCAGCTGGGAAAACTGAGGACCGGCGAGCAGACTTGGCTCAGATGACACGCTCGGGAGGTTCCAGGACATCTGGCCACACCTACCCTCCCTGATCTTTGAGACAGACGATGGAGACCAGGGGCATCCTGCTCTGAGCTGACGTCACAGTCTGGGAGCAGGTAATTGGCAGGGGGCAGAGCCTAGGCAGGGAGATGTGCCGCTAAGGTGGGTCTGGTGCCCTGTTAAGAATCGGAGGTCCCAACCCCAGCCTCACCAGCTGGCACACACACTCTGCACAAACCCGGGTAAGTCACTCAACATCTCTGGTTTCAGTCGGCAAATCTACACTGGCAACAAAGGCTGGGTGACATGGGATCACTTCAAAGTCCTTCCCTGATTTAACAAATCCCCGTCTTTGATTATGGCTATGTCCAGTGGGTGACAAGGGAAAAGAAGAAATGACTATCTTTATCAGATCTGCGAGATATATTTTTTATCCCGGTGATTATTTGATTTTGTTTTATTCTACTTTTAAAGACACAGCCGCTGCAAGGACAAGGGGGTGGTGTTGGGTTGGCGAGTCATTGGTCTGCATGGAGGTCACTGTGCCTCTTGTCTGAGGGCAGGGGCTCCATCTCAGCTGGGACAGTGTGGCTTCCAGGCCTGGACGGGGCTGGGGCAGGACTCGGGCTGCAGACAGCAGAAGCCAGTGAAGGACTCCAGGAGGGCCCTTCCACCCAGACAAAGAAGAGGATGGGCTTCTCCCCCCTGCAGCTTCAAAATGACAGTCTTCAAGCCTTTCCCACCAACAATCCCACATCAACCCTGGGAAAGGGGTGGGCCGGCTGTTTGTTGCCCCAATTCACAGAGGAGGAAACTGAGGTTCAGAGCAATCAAGTGACTTGTCCAAAGTCCCACAGCAAGTGGATGAGAAAGGCAGAACCGAAACCCAGGACTCAATGTTTCCTACCCTCTTTGTAGGAAACAGGCAACCCCAGGCAGGATGGGCCCATATAAAGGCCCCTCCACACTATGAATGGCATCTCTGGACTAAGAATGTTTCAAGAGGGCCAAAAATGCAGCTGGGCCTCGAAACTGGCCCCACCTATCCAGCTGGCATCTTCCCATCTCTGCCACAAGCCTCTCCCAGTTACAGAACAAAGGAATGATGGTTCCTTACGAGGAAAAGCTGTCGAGATGAAAGAGAGCAGAGACATCTCTTCCTGATGAATTCTACAGCTACAGCTGGGGAGGGACATCTTGTGGGGGGGGCTGTTGTGGGACTGCCTGACACAACAGCAAAGGGGTAACGGAAAATATTCCAGAAGCACCCAGAGACCAAACTATTATCTGTTGCTGATGGCACTGCTTCCTTCCAAACAGGATGGGTAGCGGCCTGGACCGAAGATCCATAGGACCTGTGAATAAAGCTAATAAGCCAGTGTCTGTATGCAAACTGCATAAGAAACCAGGGTCACCAGTCCTCTGTCTCTTCTCCCAACGGTCCTCAAAAGACACTACCAGAGATCAGCCTAGGCTCAACAACCCCGGAAGCAGGAGTATTGTCCCCATGTCGCCGGTGAGGGGGGAGTGACTCAGAGACTAAACAAACCCATCCCAGGGCCATTTTAAGACTCAGGTGCTGTTACTCTTGGAGGCCTCTCCCACATTATACAAAACACATCTCCTGAATGTTCTCTTTGGCTGGAAAAAAACTCTGAATTTTTAAAATAATTTTGCTTTTGAAATTATTTGCAGTGAGTAACTAATAAGATTAACGATCGGCTCTGCCTTCTCAGCAATCATCGTCTATCATCAGAAACCTTGGCAAGGCACAGCACCGCAGCCCTCAAAAGAGAGGGCCGTTTTTATAAATACGAAAGCAAACAATTAATCGTGTTTGAATATATTCACTAAACATTCATTTTGATCAGCCGCTGTATTTTGGAACCCAAACTTTTTTTTTTTCCTCCATGTCTCCAACATTTTTGTAGGCCCTACAGGAGCCCACGGGCCGCGATGTTGCTTGGGTACATCAGGCCCCGGGAGAGGCGGAGCTGGGGAGCTGGGATGGGAGCACAGTCATTCCAAAACCAGGCTCTTTCCTGACCAGGGGCTCCCCCAGGGGTCAAGCCTCCTCCTCCACGAGGGACATTGCCAAGAACCAGGCCCTTTCCTGACCAGGGGCTCCCCCAGGGGTCAAGCCTCCTCCTCCACGAGGGACATTGCCAAGTGGAGGCCAGAAGACTACAGGGTTTGGAAGGGGGCTGGGAATGATGTCCTTTGAGTGGCAGCTAAGAATGGGGGTGGGGGGAGGGCTGAATGGGTGAAAGAAGTCAAAAGGTACAAACTTGAGTTAAAAAACAAAGAAGCCCTAAAATTAACAAACAAATAAATAAATAAAGTCCATCCTGGGGTGTAAGTGTACAGCCTGGTGACTACAGTTAATAACACTGTATTGTATATTTGAAAGCCAGTGAGAGACGAGACCTTGGAAGTTCTCATCACACACACAAAAATCTGAACTCCGTGCAGTGACGGATGTTAACTAGACTTACTGCCGTGATCATTTCACTATGTATATAAATACTGACTCATGACGTTGTATGCCTGGAATTAATATGCTGAATGTCGATTATAAAAAAAAGCTTACATTTTAATTTATTTTTAAATAAAATTTTGAATTCATAAGAACGATTTATTTTAATCAATATTTATTTTATTTAGACCTAAAAAAAATTTTTTAAAGATTTTATTTATTTATTTGACAGAGAGAGAGACAGCCAGCGAGAAAGGGAACACAAGCAGGGGGAGTGGGAGAGGAAGAAGCAGGCTTGCAGCAGAGCAGGGAGCCTGATGCGGGGCTCGATCCCAGTACGCTGAGATCACGCCCTGAGCCAAAAGCAGATGCTTAACGACTGCACCCCCCAGGCGCCCCTAGACCTAAAATTTTTAATTAAAAAGAATCGTGGCTGTTTGGTCTTGAACAGAAACAGTGGAGGGAGGTACGTTCATTGCCGGCACATGACACACCTGCCCATGCCAGTCCCACAGTTATTACCTTCTTTGGGACACAGAGGGCACAGCGTGACATTGGGTAGCAAGAGGCAGCGCCAGGAGGTGAAGAGGGGGAGTTGGGCTCTAGCGTCCGAGGTCTGAACCACTGTGGTTATACCGCGTCTCAGACCGGGCACAGGGATGCGGGCCAGTCTTCCTGGCCTGGGGGCAATATGGCAGCATCTGGAACAACCGGGGAGAAGAGAGTGGTCTCTCTGCTGATGGCCAAAGGCGGAGGGTGGAAGCGAAGGCGGGCAGGTCTCAGCTGACCAGAAGGAAGAGGCTGCCAGCAAGCAGAGCTGTCGGACAGCGGAGGGGCTGCCCTGGGAAGTCCCGAGGCCGGGGCGGCGGGGATCCCCGCTCGGGCTGGAGAGCTGTTCCAGCTTAGAGGGTGCGAGCGCTCACGCTCTCTTCCTCTCTCAGTCCTCTCCCGCGCAGGCCTCCGTGCCTCCGGCCAGACGTGGGTCCCAGCGAAGATGGGCAGGAGGGGGGAGACGACCGCAGATGTAGGAGACTGGACTCAGAGGCATTTCCTGGCGACACAGAACTGGTATTTATTGAGTTTTTCTAAATACTAGTGATTTGAGCTTTACATGTGTCATCTCATTTTCTGCTCACATCCTCTGAGGTCGGCGTTCTTACTCTCATTTCACAGATGAGGAGCCTGGGGCCCAGAGAAGCTAAGTTGAAAGCCTAGGTTCGGGTAACCTCGGCCTGGCCTCTCTGGGCGATGGAGAGCCACCTCCCCTCTCCTGCTGTGGGGGAAGGCACAGGGGGAAGGCCTCTCCCCATCCCTGCCCTCCGCCCCAGCTGGGGGGGGGCAAGGCCTAGGTAGGCCAGGCCGCTGGGGAGCCTGAGGCGGTAGGAGCGAAATGGGGGCACAGAAACGATGGGTGGGGGTGGGGTGGGGGGAGACACTGAGAGACGGAAATGAAAGTGACCTTGAAAAAAAGGAACGAGGGAAGAAAAGCAGAAACTACAGCAAGTGACAAAGAAAACGAGAGTGTCCAGAGGAAGTGACCCGGGGTGCGGCGCCGCCAGAGGAATCCCCCACAGCCTGGCATTTCCTCTCTTCTCAGAGACTGGCCCCTCGTCCTCATTCGTCACCACGGGCCAGCGGCAGCCCGGTGGCTTTGGTAAGGAAGGCCTCCTCCTGCCAGCCCAGGGAAGGAACATGACTCAGAGCTCAGAGCCTGGGCTGCCGACTGGCTCCACAGTGACATGGATGGGACCTCCCTGGGCCTCAGTTTCCAGTTTCCTCTCTATGAGGTGGCTATAACCACCCTGCGCCCATCGTACTGCTGGGAAGCCCATCTCGCCTGTGCGGGAGCCCACAGGAAGGGAAGGAGGGGAGTGCCCGGAGCGGCAGGACGCATGCCGGACACTCCTAGGGGCGCACCTAGGGGTGCACACCCGGGGAGAGCATCCAGTCTCATTATCTGAACATTAACCTGACACTTACTGGTCCTTAATCACTCTGTGTCCTGTTGGCCCTGGGAATAAAAGACTAAAGAAGGATCAGTCTTATTTTTAATTATAGGCTTTGCAAACAAATTCCCAGCCCCTTATCCACTTCTCCCACTTGGTTGTCTGCGTTACCTTGAGTAAGTGACTTGACCTCTCTGAGCACCCTTCTTCATCTGTAAAGCAAGAATGAGAAGCATGCCTGCCCTCTGGGTTGTGAGGCTTCGGTGAGACTGTGCATAAAGCACTCAATCCAGGGCCAGGCACACATCCACCAGCCTCAGCCCGGCCGCACCAGCCCGGTCCGCAGGGGTCTGAGCAGCACTGTACTGGCAGGTAGCACCAGGAGCTAGGGCACTCGGTGCCAGGCAGGGGTGTGGGACTGGCTCTGCCAAGGCGTCACAACAGGAGGAGAGGACCAGGAGTGAAGGATAATCCAAAGGGAACAGCAGGAGCAAAGGCACAGAGGCAAGACAGAGGGAGAAGTGTTCGGGCACTGGGGATGGAGGAGGCCAGACTTGTCCTTACAGGTTGAGGAACTCTCTGATCCAACGTGCCACTGACAGTGGTCAGACTGGCCCTGGAAGTGACACAGGCATGCCCCCGGGATGCTTCTGTCAGCCTTTGACTGCGGCGCTGGTGCCTTCAGCAGACCTTTGCTTGGGTGGTGACTGCCTCCAGATGGACTCGGGGAAACTCCCCCGGGGGTGGGCGCGGCACTCGTGAACTGGTCTAGCCTGGGAACCACAGCCGGAGTGAGGGCAGCTGCAGCAGTGAAGGTGTCACAAAGCAGAGGCTGGGGGCACACAGAGGGGAAGGAGGGGGTTTCTCCACCATGTGTTTGCTCGGAGCTGAGCTCGTTTGCATAGACGGCAGCTACCATTCCTGCACATCCCCTGACTCGGTGTGGCTGCAGACCCAGTCCGCCACAGCCCCGCACGCTGACTGGGGGTTACCCAGGTGGCTGCAGCCACGTGGCCCCACTCGGCCGTCTGTGAGCAAGCAGAAATCAGGCCACTGGCTCCTCGCCCTTGGGGCTCCTGCTCACTTGCACAAGCATCAGTGTTTCCATCTGTAAAATGGGGATACTAACCCACACCCGCTTCCAGGAAGTTGCAGGAATGAAATGAGATCCTGGAGGGGATGCACTTGGCAGAAAACCCACAGAGGTGATTGATCCTCGGTAGCCCCTTTCCTTTCCTTGCTACTTCCTCCATTACAGGGGACTGGGCAGACCTGGGCCCATTTTATCCCTCACTCTGGCTCTGTGACTTGAGACAACTCACTCCATTCTCTATACATCAGCTTACTCATCTGCAAAATGGGAAGAAACCGAGTGAGTGGTGGCCCTTTGGGGAAAAAAGGCAGTTGGCAAAACTCACCCTCACTACCGTCATCCATCCCCGTCTGCCTCCGAGTATCATGTGCTTCCCTGGACTCTGAGCCCCCTTCTCAAACTTGCTGGTAGGAAAGGGCCTGAAATTAGTCATTTACCTTTTAGTCTGAATGAGCCCCCAATGACTTTGGATCTGGTATACTCTCCAAGGAGTTCTAATCTCTTCCCTCCCAACTCCCTACCCATATTACAGAAGGAGAAAATGAGAAGAAGAAGGGGAGAAGAAGGGTCCTGACCAAGGCCATTAGCTTATAAGGAGCAGAGCTGGGCTTGACACCAGGTTCTCCTGAATGTTAGGGATTGGGGCCTCACAGCTACTGTCCCATTCCTCTTATGATTTCAATTTACCTTGACGTCAACCAGCCCAATATTTGATTCTGCAATGAAAGGTGCAAAGTTCTGGAAACCAGGAAAGAGAAGATGTGTTCTTGTATTTCGAATGTAATCTTATGTTCCATAAGCTTCGGTCTCCCTCTCTCATCCACCACCTCTCTTGAGCCTCACTAGCCCGAGGAGGAAGGCAGGAGGCAGACAGGCAGACATTATTGTGCCTGTTTTCCAGATGAGGGCACTAAGGCCAAGAGAGGAAAAGTGACTGGGCCAAGGTCCTACACCGGATCAGAGCTGAGCATTTTTAACCTTAGGCAATACAACTGCGGGGTAGGGGGCTTTCCTCTTACTTTCTCACAGGCTCCTCAGGATACTAGGAAGGCCCTCTTCTGCCCAGAATTCCCCTCTGTCCACTGGGGGAGGCCTGTCTAAGACTCAGCTCAGGGGAGACTCGGGGGAGGGGCAGCAAGAGGGTAGTACAGGGGCCCAGGCCTGTGCCCCACCTCACTGTGACCTTGAACAGGCTGCTTCCCTCCTCGAGTCTCGGCCCCTTTCTCAGCACAGGGGAGGCATAGAGGAGCTGACCCTTCAAGCGGCTCCCCTCCCCAGCCTGAAAGTGCCAGGCCTGCCAGCCCAGTGTCCCTGGTGTCGATGCTGCCAGCTGCCCTCCGCAACCCCGTCAGCACTGACTCCCAGGGCAGATCCGGGAGGCGGCATCGCTGAGTCACCAGAGGGATACTCCAAACACGGCAAACGAATGCACAGGGGACGCCGGCGTGGACTACACCCCAGCACTTCTCTCCTGCTCTCTGTGTGTTAATAATGCATGCGCAGCCGGCGCAGGGCCCATCCTGGGCCTGAGGTCGGGTGGCATTAGGAGGCCTCTAATGGTCCTGATGATCAGGGGAAGGCTCCCAAGTGGGATGTGGGCAGCTTGGGCGGGAAGCCAGGATTCCGGGCACTTAGGCCCTACAGGTGGGAGGTTGTGGGGGGCGGGGAGGGGGGCCAGAGGACAGCTTCCATAGACCAGAGCCCCATTCAGGGGATCCTATGGGCTCAGCTGAGGCCTCCTGCAGGGGGCTGGTCCCTTGCCGACCGGCAGACAGGTCACAGAGAAAGTGGGGAGTCTTAGAAACGCAGGGCTGGGGGAGGCCTATCAGAATCTCGCCTCCGAGGCAGTCCCGCTCACTGGCTGTGCAGCCCGTGCCCGCACACATCGAGGGCCAGGACACTCACTACCTCTTGGAGTGACCACAGCGAGCCTCTAACCAGGTGTGACCGGGGAAAACAGACGCAGCTGTGCGAAGCAGCCCAGAGAGGAGGCGCCACTGAGTGCTGGGTGAGGAAGCTGGAGAAAGAGCTGATGTGGGAGACAAGGGGCCTGAGTCCCCACACCGAGGGTCCTCTCTGTCCTCGAGCAGCTCCAGGCCAGCCACCTGGCCAGCCTTCCAATCTACCATAGGGGCAAAACCCCTGCCGGAAGCTCTGAGCCCCCCGGGGCCCCAGGAACCCCTGGGAACCCGTGAGCTCTGCAGTTCTATGCTCAGCAATCAGGCCGAGCCGTACAAACAAATCAGCCCACCGCGGGGTCCACCCGCTTCTCTGAGGTCCTTGTCTGCAGGTGTCCACACCCTGGCTGGTTCTCCTGCACCGGACGCAGCGGACTGTGTACCTACCTGATCCGATGTCATGGGATGGGCGGTGCGTTCCGAGGCTCAGTCAGAGAAAGATACGGGTTTCCCCCTTGCTCTCTCTTGGACCCCTCTCTCCCTGAGGAACCAGCTGCCACACCACAGGGACACTCGGGCAGCCTGTGCAGAAGCCCACGTCAGGAAGAACTGAGGTCCCGGCCAACAGCCACGTTGGCACGCCAGGCATGGGAGGAGCGGAAGTGGGGCCTGGGCCTGGGGGCACAGAAGAGCAGGGCAAAGCAGCCTTGGGCGGGGTGGGTAAGGAAAGGCCACATCAGGAACGGAGGACTGCATGGCATTGTCCCCAAGCACACCCTCACCCCCTGCCTGGGCCCTACCTCTCCACAAGACGCTTGCCGTTTGCTCCTATTGAGTTCCTCGTCTGGCTGAATGAATCCCTCTAGCAGCTCTGCGCACCCACCAGGAAGCACCGTCCTCCAGGACGAGGCCCTCCGCTCAGGCCCGGCTGTCCCTGCACAGAACTCCCGAGCCCCACAAGTTACACCTTTCTGGGACCTCTCTTCTCCGGAGAGCCCCCGCTGGGATGAGACGGGCCTGGGGCAAGCAGGAGGGCCCAGGACATCCAGGGTTCCAGCCTCCATGGAAGGCAAGAGCGCCCCTGGCGGCCCCGCCCCGAGGGCCACCACAACGCAGGCCTGGGCCTGGTGCGAAGCAGGTGTCTGATACGCGGTCACAGAATACACGAACCGGCAGAAGCGGAGTCCATCCTGCACACACGAAGCAGTTCGGAGCACTCTGGGAAATCACGCAGCGGAAACGTGGCAATGAATTTTCATGCTGGTCCCAGATAATCCCAGTCTTTTCTGTCATCGCCCGCCGGGACCACTAGTATCTTCCTGGCCGCACTGGGCAATGGGCCACACAGAGCTGTGCTGAGACGAAGTGACGGGGGTGGGGGCTGAGGATGAGAACACAAGCCGAGGGAGAGCCAAGGGCTGGGATGTCCTTGGATTCTGAAACCCCAGTGTTGACCACGGCCCGCCCAAGTACTAAGTGGTGATTACTATAAAAAGCAGAGAGCTTGACAGTGCGGGGTGGTGATTCTGCCCCGGGCCTTCTTCTGTGTCTCCCTCCATCACAGTCACATCACAGGCTTTGGTGTTTGTGCACAGGGCCCCTCAGTGGCTATCCGGCCCCCTCTGTACCCAAGAGGAAACTGAGGCCCAGCTGGGGCAGAGGCTCCCAGAGGTCACCAGTGCAGTGAGCACTGGAAGCCGGAGCTCCCCTCTGCTCTTCGTCTCTTGGCAAACATGGATCATGTCAGGACCTGGGGACCTGGGACGACTTAGCCTCAGCCCCTGCACTGGGGACAGGCCGGTGCCCAGACAGTCTGGGTGCCCCGGGACAGTGACTCGGGGGGGGCCTCGCTGCGCCTGAGGAGACGGGCCAGGAAGGCTGCAAGAGGGGCGAGCCTGCACTGTCCGTGCAAGGAGCAGCAGAGTGGCGCCAGCGGAAGGGCAGCGGAGGGGGGCTCGGGGACGACAGGGGTGGCGAAGGATGGAGGCAGGCCTCCCTGGCTCCTCACTTTGTCCTTCTAATGTCCTCTCAACATCCTACACCCGCCACAAGGGTAGTGCCCCTTGTAGGCCACTCCTCAGTCCCTGGGCTCACCCTGCCCCTGACCTCCCCCCGTTGCCCCGCTGCATCTTGACCCTGGCCCCTCTCCCTCACCTTAGTCTGGCGCATGGCTCTCCGTGGCTACCGGACTCACCCCACTCCACCCCCAGCTCACACTCTGCCCCTGGCCCCCGTGCCTCCCTGCCTTGCAACTGGTTGAGATAGGGTTTTGCTCCTGCCCCCTGCTCCGAGCTCTCAGCCCTGCCACAGCTCCCACACCACCCCCTCGTTCCCTTTACAGCCAGGGAGTAAGGCTGCGCCCGCTAGGCCCAGTGGGACTTTCTGTGGCTCCCATGTGCTGCCTGCAGGGGAGAGTGCATAGCGCCTTTGGCCACAGAGACCGGGCCATCAGAATCGAGGCTCCACCCCGTGTGCCAGCCGTGTGGCCTCGGCCAGCCAGTGAGACTCTCTGGGTTTTAGTTTCTCGTTGCAAAACAGAGCAATGACACCTCCCTTGCAGGTGGGACTAATGGGCTGGCTGGCGTGTGCAAGGCACCGCATTTGGCCCAGAGAAGGCGAAGGATAAACATTTGTTCGGCGAATGTACAAGGAGCAGGGTTCTCGGCACATGTCGCCGCCATCCCCTCCTGCACTCGGGGCCCAGGCTGGTGTGGGACCCAGCCGAGGGCCCCTGAACACTTTGATGACTGACCACCTCCTGCCCTCAAGGGTGCTCAGGAGGGGAGTTATAGGCCATGTCCGGGACTCAGAAAGCTTCCTTGGGCTAATGGGGGGAGAGCAGCCTGGGAAGGAGGAGGCAGAAACCATGGGACCAGGAGGAGGTAGCTGCAAAATGCTTCACAGAGAAGAGAGGGGGCCGGGCGGGTGATGGACAGGGGATAGGGTGTGCAGCAGGGAGCCGAACAAGAGACACTTAGGAGCAGAAGCAATGGCATCTGGTCCCCCTTGACTGGGAGGGGGATGGACAGTGGGGAGAAGAATAGAGGATAATATCCACGGACGAGGTCCCTGCTGATACCACTGGCTGAGAGGCAGAGGAAAAGGCACTCGAGGGCTGTGGACAGTAACGATGATGAAACGATGTGACTGGTTTTGAGAGTGTTAAGAGGGTGTTTATGGGGCATTCAAGGCAAGTCACTGTGGGTACAATATTTGTGACACCAAATCATCCCTTCCGTCCTTTCCCAGGATACTGCCCGCCACCCTGCTCCAGCAGCACTCGGAAGTCGCTGGCTGCTGCCAGGACCTCTCCCGAGCATCCTAGGTGCCCCAACACACGGAACCCTCCAAGAGCCCTTTACAGAATGCAAGCGTTATCTCCATGTTACAGACAGGAGACCTGAGGCCCAGAGGGCGACGCCATCTTGCCCAAGAAGTTATTGACAAAGCGGAAACTGGAGTTAGCTGCAAATCACTTCTGTCGAACTGCACGGGAGCCGCTCTCCCACTTACAGGCACTTAGTGTCGGCCCCAGTGCGTGACGTGTACGTGCTTGCTACGACGGCGACCAGGACGCCCGCTGCTGCTGAGGGTGATGGTGAGGAAGAAGACAGAGCCGATGGGGATGGGGCTGAGGACCTGGTTCTCCAATTCGTTTAACCCCTCTGGCCACGTGGGGTGGAGGGGGTGGGCTCCCTTCTCTGTGAGGAAGCTGAGCGAGGGAGCCGGTGGCGTCACGAGATGCTGAGCCCAGGTCCCACGGGCCAGCCTCATCCGGCTCCCGGGCTCCTCTAGCCCTACTCACACCCCCCCTGCCCCCAGCGAGCACCTTGCTACCGCTCTGCCCTCCCGTACCAGGGGCTGGCAGGCTGGGCTCTCTTTCCAACCCCGTAATTTGGGACCCAGGCGTTGCCAGAGGACTGAACCCATCTCTCCTCCTCCGACACTAGGCGAGCTCCCTGACAGGCGGATGGAGGAAGTCTGTGCTCCCCGCCACCCACCTGCTATCCAAATTCACCGCCAGACAAAGCCTTCTCTTTGTCTGGGCGCCTCCCTCCCTCCCTGCCATTCAAGCGCTAAGAGATTTCATTTCCAGTAAGTGGAGGCTAGAGAGAGAAGCAAGCAAGCAGGAAAGGGGGAGAAAAACACAGGGGGAGGGTGGTGGGAGAAGGCAACAGCACTGAATCAGGGCCAAGACTTAGCCCCATTGTCCAAGTGACAACTCATTAAAACAATGACTTGTCGGCTGTGCGGGGGAGACAGCTGCCTCTGGAGAGAGCCACCTTTCCTGTTCAGTGAGGCGGCATCCGCAGCCAGTGCCCACCTAGGGTGTCTGGGAGGCCCTGGTTTTCACGACAGCCCTGCGGCTCCCACTTAGGGGGCAATCTGGGCGTTCCTTCCTCACCCTTAGAAGCAGGCAGGGCCCAAGCGTAACGCTCCGCAGCAGCTGTTTCATGGGAACAGACAAGAATCTGCTCTCCGTCCCCAGCTGGTCCCCCGCCACCGCCGTGTCCCCAGAGCCTCTCCCTCCCGCACAACCTCAGACGGTGCATCTCCTGCAGATGAGACGATAGGCCACGTTCTTTTGGCAAACAGCAAAGGCTCGGAACCCCCTGGAAGGGGTGGATGGGCCAAGCAAGGGCGGGGTCCTGGGGATGGCAAGGCTCCCTGGCTTCAGGAGCGGGGAGGTGGGCCCACTGCTCACGCAAATCCTTCTCTGCCAGAGAAACAGGGCTATCCAGGGGACGCTGCGTCATCTAAAGAGGGGCCTTGAGAAAATCCGTTTCCCTGGACCCTGGCTTTCTCGGCTATGAAGGAAGTGGGTTGAGCCGCATGCCACCCTTCTGTGCCCCAGACAGGCTATGGGCAGACACGGTACTCGGAACTGGGCCGTGTGCTTTTGGCTTCCTCCCAGCAAACATTCATTGACTCTGAGCCTCTGTGCCGGGTTCCCAGAGGGTAAGACGCAGGATTAGGGTGTCGCATGGGCCTGTCAGAAAGGCAAGGGCTTGAAGGAAGCGCTGAAGGACCAGACGAATTCTGGCTGTTTTGGCACTACGCTCTACAGAGAGGCTGGCGCTGTGGCCAAGGCCCTCTGTTCCCAGGGCTGACTCCCCCAGGCTCCAGCCACAAAGTGAGGCCTTCTCTACCCTTTCCTTCATCCACTGGGAAACGTGGCCTCTGGGTCCCACTCCCCAGTGGGGGGGGGAGGGGCGCCTCTTAGGAGCACAGACTCTGGGTCTGACTGGCCTGGGTCTGAACCGCAGCTGAGCCACTTACAAGCCAGGTGGCCTCACGCAAGCTGCTTGCCGTGTTCAGCCCGCTTTCCTCATCTGCAAAGTGGGGCGACCAGCGGTACTGTGTGTGCGGCATGGGGGGCCTAGGACGGGGCCTTGGCCTGCCCTCCTGCCATTTCCACTGCCTGCAAGGCACCCCGCAGCCCCATTTTTCTTGGGTGATCTTAGTATCTTTCATACCTCAGGTGAGACCCCAATCTCTGCCATGAAGGGTCCCCGACTCTACAAGCATGGCACCTCTGTGTCCCCAGATGGCCTGTGACATAGCCCACGTGGGACTTCGTGTCCCAGGCTACAACAGGCCCACTGAGCCATCTGTTGTCCCGCTAGCCTCTGAGTACCTTAAAAATATCTTGTTTACAGCAACTCACTTGCTTTGGGATCTTTGGTTTACAGACAAAGAGACAGAGGCTCAGAGGAGATAAATGACTTGCCAAGGTCACATGGCCAATTAAGCAGAAGGTGGGGTGTGGAACTCAGCCCAGCCTTTTGGTATAACAAGTGCATTTTAATCAATGGCTGTCCAAGCCTTAACCCCAAGCCTCAGTGACCAGGAGGACCTCAGGCTGGAAACCATACTGGGGAGGGAGGTATTTTTGGAAAAGGAGCTTCATATGGGAAAGTGGCTTACAGATTTTTGAAACTCTGTGGTCCTAAAATACAGCAGGGATCTCTCACCTCTCCTGGCTCCTCCCTCATGCCAGGCCCCGTGGCGGGATCTCTTCTACCCCTGCTCTCTTCCCTGTCACTGGAATCCTGTGACACAGGACCCAGGTCTGTGCCCATGTCTATAAAGGACCAGAAAGCCCAGGCGTGTGACTTGCCCAAGGCCACAGCTGGTAACACAGAGACTCAAACTGAGTGTGGCCAGCTCTTGGGAGAGCAGGGCCCCCTTCCACCCTGCTCTGGTCCTGGCCTGAGTCGTCTGCTACCAAGGGAGGAATGACCAATTTGGAGCATGCCTGCCCCAGGCCTTTGTCCCGGGAAGGAGGGACAAGAAAGGGTATGCACTGCAAGCAGGTGTGGGGCAGGAGAAGGGACTTCCAACGCTGTTACAGTGTCCCCGGAGACCCACAAATGCACAGCACAGCCTCACAGACCTTGGCCAAGCATCAGGTACCCAGAAATCACAGCCCTCGGGAATGACTCATGCCCCAGGCTCTCAACCCAGGTGGGGACCTTGGCATTGTACCAGGGGTACATGGCTCATCTCAGAGCCTCAAGTCTACTGGGAGACTTAGGGGAGAAAAATTAACACAATTTTAAAACACACACCGAAAAAATCATGGAGAAGAATATAAAACGTCATGAGAATGTTTAAGGAGAAACACAAAACTCCCCCAAGAAATTCATGTAACCCTCTCTGTGGAAAGGCTTGAGAAATACTGAGCTAGTCTAATCTTCTCACAAAACAGAGAGAGAAACTGAGCCTGAGACATCAGGCGACTGGCTCAAGGTTACACAGCCGGGCAGCCCCCGGCACTTGGGTCAGGACCTAGAAGAGAAGCATCAAAAAGCCCAGGCCGAGGCCAGCAGCTCTGTGGTCAGAGGATCCTGGGTTCCAGTGACGGTCTGCTGCCCACGCACTGCCCTGTCTGGGTTGGTCGACTCGCTTCCCGTGCCTCAGTTTCCTTACCAACAGAATGGGGCGACCATCCTGGCAGAACGTGAGCTAACGCTGTAAGCGCTCATAGGCACGTCACCCTGCCCCCTCTGTCCCTGGGCACCGTGTCAAGAGACCTGTGAGCAGGAAACTCCTACATCAGCACTCACACTCCCAAGAGGGTGGATTCCAACATCATTTCTCCGTTTGCAGCGGACCACGGTGCCATGAAACCACAACAGTTCACACCGTTCCCCAAACACACTGTCCGTATGATGATAGTGTGCTTGGAATGATCCCCTAGCCACCAGAAGCCCAAAGTCCCTCAGCTGCCCACTGCTCCTTATAGAGTAAATGGGGATGTCTACAAACAGAACCCAAATCGCTGCCCCGTGGGCCAACACCCAAGGAGCCCTCCCTGCCCCTGCCCCTGCCTGGCCGCAGCCAGCCGGGGCTTTCCGGGCAGCCTGGAGAAGGATTTCGACATCTGGAGCTGGAGATCACGTGCCCCGAGCAGCCGGCGGCAACCAGGGACTCCAGGAAGCCAGGCAGTTTCACAGAAGCACTGGGAGCCAGGGGAGCACTTCGGCAGGAGCCAAGTGAGGTCAGACAGGCTCTGTTGTCCCAGCGGGGTGGTGGCCCAGAGAGGGAGGCCCGGTCCCCGCGGGCCATTCGGAAGCAAGCATGTGACAGTGCCATCCTAGTGACTGCCTACGGAGCGCTGGGCAAAGGAACTCTTAGATGAGAACACCAAGGCCCGGGAGGGTGAGTAACATGCCCTCCGTCGTCACCCAGCTCACAAGAGAGTTGGGGTTCCCCCCACCCCCATCTGCCTCTCTTGAAGGAAGTCTGGGCTTCTTTATACCTTCCCCCACCCTACCCAACTGCACCCAAACCCGCCCCATGTTTACAAAGCCCTTCTCAACCACAGACTCCCACTATTACCCCACGTGCTCACAGATGACCCTGGACAGGCAGACACGCCAATCACTCCCACTCTACAGACGAGAAAAACTGAGGAGTTTCCCAGAGACCATGGGACTTGCTTAAGGCCAAGGTCAAGTCCAGGCTCTCTAGTCCACCCCCCCAGGCTGCTTCAGAAGAGGGAGCGCTGGCCACGCAGTGGCAGGAGCAAAGCATTCCCACATGACCGCAGCGCAAATGCTTCCGGAGCGTTATCACAGCCACCCAGGCTCCAGTCACCGACAGCCCTACCCCACCCAAACCACGGTGTAAGCCCATCCTCATTCCAGAGATGACAAAAGGGGACCAGGGTGTTAACATAACTTGCCTAAGGTCATACGTACTTGCCTAAGGATCTGCTAAGAAGTGGCAGGTCCATGACTCAAACCTAGGTGCTCCCCTTCCCCTGGGCTCTGTCCATTGAATCACACAGCCAGCTAGCAGACGGGGTGAAGACGGGGCCCTGGGAGGGTGCAGCCCCATGGCCCTGAGCCTCTGCCTCCAAGACCATCCAGAAAAAGTGATTACAGGGGCTACGGGGGTGGGTGGCCGGGGATCTGAGGGGTGCACTCAGTGGGGCAGACCTTGGGGAGCTCAGCAAGGTTCTGGAATGGCACTGCCCACTTCTCTCTCCAGTCCCGGCAGGTGAGCCCATGACAGCATGTTTGGGTGCAAACTGCGGTGGAGAAGAGGGGAAAAACTCAACAGGTTCAGAGAGCCTGGCTCTGAGGGGGGTGCTCTTTATCCGTTTGTTGGTTCTACAAAGATTCCTAAACACCCCCTCATCACACAGGCCTGGGCCAGGAACACTCACATTTCCTCCTTCATTGATTCCTACACCCAACACTTGGGAAGCCCACCCTCTGTGCCCAATGCCACACAGACTCCGAGGAGACACACGGGCAGGAGGGACCAGGACCCGAGCACTGCATGAGGAGTCCACAGTCCTCGGCATCGGCCCCCGCTAGACCATTTGTTCCCAGCTGTGTGACCAGGTAAACTTTGTGGCCTCACGGGGCCCTGGTCTCTGCATCTTTGAGGCTTCTGGCGGGCCCATGTTCAGAGGCCACTTGTGACAACTGTGGTGTGACTCAAAGCAGCACCCTCGCTGAGCCAGCGAGGTCCGTGGGAAAGCAGAAGGGAGTGGGGGCAGCTGACGAAGGCTCCATCCCTCTGCACCTGCCTGGCCAGAGGCTGGCTCTTTGCTCTGCTCTCATCACACTCCACCCGGGAGGGGAAGGGTGGGAAGAGAGCAGCCAATTCCTGGGCACCTACCCCGTGCCAGCCCTGGCCAAGCATTGTCACATACGGTTTCTTGCCTAATTTCTAAGATAACCCCATGAGACAAAAACGGAGGCTTGGAGAAGGAAACCGACCCACCCCAGATGACACAGCTAGGACAGGGAGGAGCTGCAGTAGGGGCGAAGCTCTGCTTGCCTGTAACAAAAGCCAGCGAGCCATCTCTCCTCTTTCCCTCTTCCTTGTTCCCCTGAGCACACGCCCCCCCCCCCAGCTAAAACATGGTAGACAGAAGTGGAGGACCATGGAAAAACCAGAGGCAGGAGAAGGGGAACCCACCCATTTCCCCACCCCTGCATTCTCCAGAAGATTCTGGGTCCCGAGCTATCTTTCCGCGGTGGGGGTTTGCTCACTCCGCGCCCTTCTAGCCGCCCTCGCCTCAGTGACTAACAAGCCCCGCTGCTGACCCAGCCACCCTCCCTGGGCTCCCCAGTGGAAACAAACCCAGGCTCCTTCCTCTTTAATCCTCGCTCCTGTCCCCTTGACCTGGGGTCTCTTGCCAAGCCCTCCGTCACACCTCAAGAGAACCCACAACATAGGAGAGTCACAGTGAGGCCACAGCTGCTCACAACTACTTTGCTGTGTGTGCTGGGGAGGAGACAAGGCTGTAGAAATGACAGTCCTGGCTTCGATTTCCAGCTCAACCACCGGCTGCTCTGCTCTGTCTTCCCGACTTGTCAAGTGAAGACTAAAACCATAATGTCTGTTGAATGCCAGACACACGAGGGGCTCAACTGGCTGAGATGTACTATGAGGACTGAGGATTGGGGCGTTCGCTTGCGGTAGTGCGTCAGGAAAAACGATAGAAAATCTTGTCCTTATTCTTGACTTGATTTGAGTGAAGATAAACAAATGCTTCCTAGAACTGATCTTGACTGGTAACTTAGCCCTTAATTCTATACCATCTTAATCTGGTCCCTGAATGTATCTGGGCTCTGCACCCAGAAGTTCCATGTGGGGCACCAGAACTTATCTGTCCAGTCAGCCAGCCAGCCAGCCCTCCCTCCCTCCCTCCTCCATCCCTCCTTCCATCCATCCCTCCATCCCTCCAGCCAATGTCTGAATACCTACTATAGGCCAAACAAGTGGGGGCTCTAAACGTCAATGTCAAAGGTCCACATACCCCACTGCTGTCAGCTGGACCCACACCACAGGAAACCAACAGTTACTTTTCCACTGGTTGTACATGGAGAGAGAAAGAGGGCTGCCTTCTGCGAAAGAGTGGTTTTCATGACAGCATGGCAGAGGGCTTCGCTAAAGGCCATATCACTTATGTGCGCACACATACTGCCCTCCCCGTTTTAATGGGGTGTCCCGACTGCTTGTGTGCAAAGCACTGGGGTGGGGGTGGGGGCCCTGCAGTCGATTCTCGTCACACTCGTTTTTCTCCCTGTTGGGTCAGTAGGGATGTTTTACACAGAGGAAACACTTCCTCCCTCTCTCACAACATCTTCATTTATTTTCAGCACAGCTTCTCTCACAGACTAGAGTTTCCAGTTACTGTGTTTTCTTGAGAGGCTACAGGGAAGAAGAGTGAAGAGCCAGGCTCAGTGCAGTCCCTGAAGCCAGGCTCCTGGGGTTCAAATCCATCACTCCAACTGTGTGGCCTGGAAGAAGTTGCCAAACATCTCTGTGGCTCAGCTTCACTATCCGTAAAATGAGGATTCGTAGCAGAACCAATTTCGTGAGTTGTTGTGAGGATTAAATGACATCATGGCATATTTCTAATGGGGAGCGCAGTACCACATCCTGATGGGGCATTTTTAACTGTGAGTGGGTATTTGGGGCGTGCCAGTGACTGGGAAAGGCCATGGAGATGGGTCCCACTGATAGCAGGGTGCAGGAACCAGAGATACGAAATCTTTGCAACATGCCATACATCCTGCCCAACAAAGAATTGCCCCTCAGAATGCACCCCTACACAGGAACTCTGCGTGAAAAGTGCCTCATCAGGACCTGGCACAGGGGAGATGTCCACCATATGTGAGCTATGACTTGTTTACTGTCCCTGGCCACGTAAGCTCTGTAAGAGCAGGGAAGGACCTTGACAAATCTCCAGCACCTAGGACAGGGCCCAACATATGGCAGGCACTGGATGAATGGACCAATGAATGAATCAATGGTATGTGTTGAGTCCATGATTGATGAGTAGGCGTTTGGTGAAACACATCAATTTCAATTACAACCAGTGTTTTCTGAGCAGCTCCATACCACAGGATAAGGAGAGAGGCTACAGGAACAGCTGCCCCTCTCTGCATGTGCAGTTCCATCCTTCCTGAGCCCGCTGGACATGACCTCTGGGCGCTCGTAGCTGTCCTTAACTGGTGAATACTATCTACTCATAAAGGTTTTTCTCTTCTCCCCTACCAGAATGTGGGGAGGGTCCTCCTCACGCCTCTCTGTTCCTGGAAAAGGGGGACTCTGGCCCTCAGCAGGCCTTGGCAGATACCTGAATGCATCCCCTACCCTACTTTTCATCTATGCAATCAGGCATCTTCATGTGAATGGGGACACACCTGATCAAGCTGAGTGTTTGGGAAATGAGAGGGGAAAGAGGTGAAGGGAGGGACTTCCTGAATGTTCCAAGAAAGAATGGATTAACCAGAAAACTCTATTCCAACTCTTGTCGAACATTTTCCTATCCTTGGTCTCCTCTCCTCCTTGGTAACACATAGAATACTTCTGGCTCAGAGGCCAGCCACACTTTTAAAATTATGCCACAGAATTTTGCTCAGTGCCTACTGCATACAGGGGAAGAATGAATCAAACCAGGTCCCTGATACTGGAGGCTCCAATCTTTGGGGAGATATCCATGTACCAAATAAGACCATGATCTGGGGGTGCTGGCCAGAAGGGCAGGATGCAGAAACTTTAGAAGGTTATATCAAATGTAGCTGAGTTCCTGACACTCTTCAGAAGCTATGTTTTGAGGGTTAAATATCCAGTAGGAACTTATGTTCTTGAATTTAGCTGGGTTTTCCTGTTTGTTTGATTTTTTGTTTGTTTTCCTGCAAATTCTGTTCACTAGATGGTATTGGTCAGTGAGTTTCTGGTTAAGCATGGTTCCATAGGGTGTGTTCCTTCCAGAAGTGAAGAGAAGTGGAGTTTACATCCTAACACATACCTATCTAACCTGTCAGGTGCTGCCAAGTGCTGTTTAGCAAGCCAAGCTTTGTTTGGGGATGATGGGGTAAAAGGCAAGGTGCAGGGGGCGTCTCTCTGATCAGGTGCCATACAAGCAGAGGACCGAAGGAAGCGAAGGAGCCAGCAGTGTGGCTCTCAGAAGAGCTTCACCATCAGCCAGAGTCTCATGAATCATGGTTCTGGAAGGTGCTGAGCTCTGGACAAAAGCTGGGGCCCCAGCACCACCAAAGGGGAAGATGCTCCCTTTCCCTTAGTTTCTCCTGTCTGCGGACTTCCGGCCCACAGGACCCAGAGACACTGATTTCCTTTGATCCTCTCATAACCTCATGGGTTAGAAAACTCTTCCATAAGTCTGACTTAAGTCGGGCATGAGACACTTCAGCCTGTCTCCATGTTCCTCCCAGCTGAGGAGGTGAAGCACAGGGGGATGCCGTCCTCTGGATACCACCGTGGTGAAGTTCTCAAACTTTTCCATGAAGGCAACCCCAGGGGGAGGGGAGGGAGGACACTGACAGGTTTCCCTCAGGGAGGTCCAGGGACATCACCCAAAGCAGTCCCCACAAGTCTCTTGTTTTATCTTTAAAATCCACGCCCGTGTAAAATTCTACTCTGCAATCTATGCATGAATCTATCCACGGGATAAAAGAGACGCGTTTTTATTTCTTCAGCTGGAAGACGAGTCAAACCTAGGCTGTAGCACCCAAGGCCTCTGGCCCTCTGCACGGACATGGGCACTACACTCGAGAAGCAGAGAGCAGAAGAAACCCCTGCCCCGGGGTTCCAGTCACCCCTAGCTGTGGACACGCCACGTGTCTTTCCTCAAACACGGGGAGGGGCCACTGTGGCTCTCGGTCCCACCGGTCCCACCGTGCCGCGCAGCTCAGGTCTCGGAAGACCCCAGTGAAGGGCAGGACGGTGCGGGTAACTAAAAGCCTGAACTGGACTGGGCGTGCAGGTGTGGGGATATGGGAAGAATGTTCTGGCCAGAGGCTCTCCTCTTTTTCCTGGAAAGACTACAGCAAACTCCCTGAGAAGGAGGATGTGGCCACCATGTCACAGGCCTCCCAGCCAGGGCTTTAACAAGTGCCAGCAGCTTCTGGGGTCTTGGGTGCCTAGCAAGGTGTGCGGCACCTAATAACCCTCAGTCGATACCTGTCGGATGCATAGAAGAATGAACGGTGAATAAATGGGTGGAGAGGTCACCAAGAACGAGGGGATGCCCCCACCTAGATGATTCTAAGGCCCTTTCTGGCCCTAAACAGCATATTTGAGGTGGCTACACCACCCATTCTGTTCCTGTTCTAAATAAATAAATTGATATACTGCCTGTCGGCTCCACGGTCTCTCTCTGTGGCAAATGCAGTAAAAAGGGCCATAGATTATAAACCACTAATTGTATTTAGACAAAAATTATCTCCCATAAAAACAACAGTAATAATGAGTACCAAATGCCTGGGCCTCTACTAATCACCTCACATCCATTATCCATTTACTTCTCACGCCAACTTTCCATCAACCCCGTATTCAGATTAGAAACCAGGGACTTCGCATGGTGACATATTTGCTGAGGAAATGGCCCCAGGACAATGTCTCTGAAGCCCTCACTCTGTTCTCTGCTTGGCTGTGGGAGGCAAGGGCAATGGGACTCGCTCCCCTCCCCATCCCGACCTCCCTGTCACACTCCTCCCGATAAAAAGAGCCGAATGGGCTTATGTTACTTATGCCCGTGTCCGTGGTGGTAGGTCCCAATTGGTCTGCGGTGGCTGCTGACTCAGGACATCTGTCCCTAGGTTGCTGTGACTCACAAATGGTCTGTTGTGGGGAGCCACATCCCCGGGGGGTGATGGCACTTAGCTAAGCCAACTCAGCCTGATCAGCAGCAGACAATGTCTGTGCCCTGCCCACCCGCCCATCCCCTTGTCACAGCATGCCAGCCTGACCTCCAGGCCAGCACTGCATCTCAGCGCCTGGCAAGCACGGTCTGAGCACAGGGAGGGCTGGATGGGTCCCCATCCAGGGGCCAGTCTCAACAATCAGCTAATGGAGGCAGGGCATTTATCCACAGACACAGACCAGGGAGTGAGAAAGTCAGGCAGGGCCAGCATGCACAGGTCAGGGGGGCCATGGGCCAAGGGGCACGTGAAACACTAAATTATGCCTCATCTCTACAAAATGGGCGCTATGACTCCCATTTTACAGATGAGGAAACTGAGGACTGCAGTCTGTCAGAGGCAGCAACAGGATGTGAGCTCAGGTCTGTCTGAGTTAAAGGCCCAACTCTTGCCGTGGAAGAAGAGAAGGGAAGGGAGTAAGAGAGGTAGCTAGTCTGTGATGGGCAGACTGCAGAGTCTCCTGCTCCTGAGCTGTCAGCCCTGCTCATGAGAACCAGCCAAAGAAGGGGTGGGGGGCCTGGGCCAGCAAGACTTCCGATACTGAGCGCATGCTGGGCCCGTCAGAGCCAAGAGGCGCGGAGGCAGGCCACCTCCACCCCCGGACCTGGGCCCAGCAGCCTGCACTGTGTGCTAGGTTGCACGAGGTGCCCAGGACCTGGTCTGGCACCTGCCCACCTCCAAGGTTACTGGCAACTCCCACCTACATTTCTGGCAGGAGGATGAGGAAGGCATTCATGTTTTTTCTGATTATAAAGATAGCTATCTATTGATAATATTTCAGAAAGTTTAAAAAGAAAGCAAATTTCCATTGCTCACATGTGTTGTCCTTTCTGGTAGACCCTTTTCTATGCACAGATGCAACTTGGTTTTATATTATATGTCTATTAGATGTGCAGCATTTTTCATTTATCCATATATTATCAGTGCCTTTTCGAGCTGTCGAATGTCCACACATGTCACCACCTTTAATAGCCACGTGGTACTGCGTGGTGCAGATTGATCACATTTTATATAAACCAACCCTTACTGATAGACTGGTTAGGTATACAGTAAACAATGCTGAAGTGAACATGTTTAAGATAGTATCTTTCTTTTTTTTTTAAGATTTATTTATTTTAGTGTGAGTCGGTACAGGGGCAAAAGGAGAGAGAGAATCCCCAAGGAGATTCCCCACTGAATGCAGAGCCCGACGTGGGGCTCAATCCCAGAACCCTGAGATCATGACGTGAGCTGAAATCAAAAGCCAACAATTTAACCAACTGAGCCACCCAGGTGGATGTTACCTTTCTAAGGACTAACTAAGAACATGGACCAAAAGTCTTAACAAGGCACCATTTCCCCTGTTCCAATGATCCTACCCAGAAGCAATTGCTCATCTTAAGGAAGTAATCAGATGAAAGAAGACCACTGGTGAGGAGGACACACAGACCCAGAGGACCGAGCATGTCATCAATACAGAGATTAAGGCCACAATGGAAGGACGTTCCATTGTTGAGGTTGGGGCCAGGGCAGGAGCATGGCTTCTATGCATATGTTATTTATCTTTTTGTCCCGAGTGCCTGGCATGGAGTTGGCACTTAACAAATGCAGAATGCAGGGTGATATTGGCCTCAAATGCAAGGTGGGAATCTAGTTCGAAGTCAGAATCTTTGGAAAAGCTGGCTGGATGCTAAGACCTCAGCATACTGACCTTACATTCCTCTGGGGGAGGCCAAGGGGCCCTCTGTTTCAGGGAGAGCAAATGAAGGCACCAGGGGCCAGGCAGGGGACCAGAAGCACTAGCTTTATGGAAAAACAACACACCAAAGCTGAACGTATCTTTGCTTTGTCCCTGATCGTGACCATTCCCCCTCTCTCTGCCTCACTTCCTTCAGCTGTTGAATAGGAAACCATCCCCCTACAAAAAAAAACTATCAGGAAGGTAATGTTTCAAGACAGACTTTAACACCAGCAGGAGCAGCTGCACCACAGCGACTGTGATAAAGATGGTTGGCATTTACCGAGTGCTTGTTACCTGCCAGGTGCTATCCTAAGTGCTTCAGTTATGTGAATCTTCACACTAGCTCTGTGGCATTGATGCTGTCACAGTCACCACCATAGGACAGAGACGCAAGCTGAGAGGTCATGCAGCTGGTCCCAGAGCTGGCCTGCTACATGCTTGGGGTCCAGTAGACCCCTACTGAGCCAGGGTCCCTAACCTAAATGCCACATGGCCTCCACCCCTACCTGCTGGGTCCTTTGAGCCGGGCTTAGCCTCTCTAAGACTTGCATTTCCTTCTCTGTAAAATGGGGATACTGCCTGCCATGGAATCTTTGTAGCCTGATGCATGCAGGGGCATCAGAGAGGGTGTGCCCAGCCCCCAACCCAGCTCAGAGCATGGCAGTTCTTCTCTTGGCAGAGACCCAAGACAGGAGCAATCCACGAGGCCTGATGTTGGCTGCAAGGTGATGCGGCCCCAGCCAACATACGCGTGCCCTTCTCTTCCCTGTTCAGGCTACAGACAGAATGAGGAGTCTCTCTTTTCAGCCACAACATGGACTCCTTCTTGTCTTCCATCAAGTTCTAGACAGTGAATGTCACCCACTGGAAGGTGTGGGTGTAAAAAGATGTTGAAATATGTGACTTCCCATTCAACCCTCCCAGTCGTGGTGGGTCACCTCCATCATCCATGGATGGCCATTTACCCAACCCTTATCTGAGCCCTTTCCTCTTCCACCTGGCATGTTTTAGCAAAGGTGAAAACCCAGAGAAGGATTCCTGACCTGAGCGTTTCAAGTTTCTACTGGACTCTGGTGGCTTTCTGAACTCTATTAAACCTTGTGACACAGCGTGTGCCTCTATGTGTGTGTGTGTGTGTGTGTGTGAGAGAGAGAGAGAGAGAGAGACAGAGAGACAGAGAGAGAGAGACAAATGAGAATAATTTTGGAGAGAGCGCCTGTAGCTGTCAGTGCAATGCTATGATGCAGTGATTTCCCCATGGAATGTCATTATAGTCAGTCGGAGGGCACCTGGGTGGCTCAGTCTGTTGAGTGTCTGCCTTTGGCTCCGGTCATGATGCCAAGGTCCTGGGATCGAGCCCTGCATCAGGCTCCCTGCTCAGTGGGGAGTCTGCTTCTCCCTCTATCCCTCCCCGCTGTTCGTGATCTCTCTCAGATAAATAAATTTTTAAAAATCTTAAAAAAAAAAAAAGAATTGATAGATAGAAGTCCGTCTCGTGCTCTCAGGGATACAATGGCCTCTCAGTGACACATAGCTCAACTTTGGCCCACACAGCCCTAACCCACTTTGTCCTTATGTGACCTTGGACAAGGTATCTCATCTCTCTGGCTCCTGTTCCCCATCTACAAAATGAAGCACTAGCAAGTGACTTTCAGCCTGTGCCTAGGGAGCTCCAGAGGGCACAGGGAAGCGTGGTGGCTGGGGACAGGGTGAGGGTGACACATCCGTCCAACCAGAGCAGCTCTGGCTCTCGTAGAACTTGAAGAGGTCTTATTCGAGTCAATGTCTCTGTGGCTTAACGCCAAAATTAGACCAAAACCCTACCCCAGCTGTTCACTAAAGGGCTCTCTAGCTTAGAGCCTGGACTCTGGCCTACACTGAGGGGCTCTTCCTTGCCTCTAGTCCTTAGGGGTGGCTGAGCCTCCCAGTGAAGAGCCAGGTTCTGGGCAGACACTGGCCCTGCCACTTGCTAAGCACCATGACCTTGAGGATGTTGTCTAGAGCCTCCTGCTCCCCCATCTACCTCATAGGGTCATCTCAATCATTAGACAAACGAATACGAGAAACAACAAGCGCTGGTGAGGAGGTGGAAGAAAGGGAACACTTGTGGATCCTTGGAGGGAGTGTAAGTTGCTGCAGCCGCTCTGGGAAACAGTATGGACGTCCCTCAAAAAATTAAAATTAGAACTACCCTATGATCCAGCAATTCTACTCTTGGGTTATTTAACTGCAGAAAATGAAAATACTAACTCAAAAAGATCTATGCACCCTGATGCTCGGTGCAGCATTATTTACAAAAACCAAGACATGGAAACAACCTAAGTGTTCATCCGTGGACAAATAAAGACGTGGGTATGTTTATATGGTGAGATATTATTTAGCCATTTAAAGAGAAGGGAATGTTGCCATTTCAATGATATAGACAGAACCTGAGGATTGTGGGAAGTGAAGTAAGTCAGACAAAGAAAGACAAATACCATATGATCTCACTTATATGTGGAGTCTAAACAAAACAAAACACAAAAACTGAACTCATAGATCCAGAGAACAGACTGGCGGTCACCAGAGGCAGGGGATGGACAAACTGGGCAAAAGTGGTCAAAAGATGCAAACTTCTAGTTATAAAATAAGTAAGTCCTAGGGATGCAATGTACAGCACACTGACTACAGTTAATAATACCATGTTGCTAAGAGGATGGATCTTAAGATCTCATAGATCTCAACAGATCTCATCACAAGAGAAAAAACTGTAGCCATATGCGGTGAGGAATGTTAACTAGACGTACTGTGGGGATCATTTCACAATACACACGAGTATTGAATCATTATGTTGCACACCCGAAACTAATATAATGCTACAGGTTAATGATATCTCAATGGGATGGGCCGGTGATGGGTAGTAAGGAGGGCCCGTATTGCATGGCGCACTGGGGGTTATACGCAAGTAATGAATCATGGAACTTTACATCAAAAACTAGGGATGTACTGTATGGTGACTAACATAACATAATAAAAAATATTATTAAAAAAATAAAGAGTAGTGAAACTGAAAAAAAAACAAACCAATAAATCTAAGCCGTTTTGCCAGACACAGAGCAACTGCTTATAAATGTGAGAGCTATTTTCTGTCTCAGATTCAAGCATGAGACCTCAAATGCGGAAGTCAATCAGTAAATGAGGGAGTAAAAGAACAAATTTCTGGAGTCCAGGATTCCATGAACTGACTCCAGCTGAGCACCACTCACCGTATTAGTCCAGTGCTTTGCAAGGTTGAATTTGCACACCAGTCACCTGGGAACCTTATTAAAATATGGAATTTGAGTCAGCGGGTCTCAGACGGCCCTGGGTCTCTCCATTCCTAGGCTCCCAGATGAGGCCAGTGCTACAAGGCTGCGGCCACACTTTGAGTGGCAAGCCTTGGGCTCCTCGTGGGTCATGGCCTTTAGGGTGTAGGCTTTCTATCTGCAGTTAACGATCCGCTCAGTACCCTGGGGAGACTGGGTGCTATTTATTGGCTGTAGGGCTACCAAGCCCAGAGCACTGCTGTGCTGGGTTCTCAGGAACTGATACGGGAGTCAGCGTGAAACCCTGAGCTTATGTCTGGGCTCTGCCCCGAGATGATGTTGGGCAAGTCCCTCAGCCTCTCGGGGCTCAGTGTCTTCACTTGTAAAGTGAGTTCAGCAACAACCTCCATGCTAGCTCTCAGAACAGCTGCAGGGTTAAAGTGACAACCGATGGGACCTTCCAGGGGTGAGGGCTGTGATTAACTGGGGGGCTTCATGTCCAAGTTCTCCTCTTCCCCCCCCTTGAAGGCTTCCTCAGAGGGAAACTGACAAGCACTGTTGTTTGCATAATGGCACCTAAGGGGCCAGGAGAGGAAGTAAGGTCGCTAAATTTAGCAGGTGCTTACGCCCCCTCACCCAAGGCTCGGCCCACGCATTTCACCATGAGTAGGTGCCTTTCTATATTTAACTCCAGCCTGCACCTTCCATTGAGCTCTGACATTGAAAACCCCAGGAGGATGTGGTGAGGAGGGAAGGGAAGTTCACAAAATGTGATCAGGGGCTGACATCACATGAGGTACCATCTGCGCCTTCAGGTGTGTGTTCTTCCTGGAAGAACCAGAAAGGTTCCTCAGCTTCTCCCCGTTTCTTCCTCTGGGAGCGTAAGACTCCTCTGGCCGAAGTGTGGCCAGAGACCACACTGCCATTTGGAACAACAGCACTGAGTAGGGGATCTGGGGACCACTCAGAAGTCCAGCAGGAGTCATAAAAGGCAGGGAATGTCAGATGCCCTTCAAGTGCCAGGCACAGTGCCAGGTCCACGCACATGGGTGACCTAGTTCAACCCACACAACAGCACTGCCCCACGACTTCATACTCAGGCTATAGGCAAAGGGAGGTACTGGAAGCCTGAGAGAGTGGAGAACCCAGGCCGCTTGCCAGATCCCTGCCCTGGGTCCACAGTACACCCATCTTGTCCCTCTATCTCCCTACAGGAAGCTGCCGGGGGACCAGGGGTTCAAGTCTCACCAGCATCATCAGTCAGGGGAGTGATCCCGAGTTAGTCACTCCTCTTCTTGGGGGTCTCAATTCCTCGCCTGTAAACCTACTGGCCTGGCTCTGTCTCATTCCTGAATGTCTTCTTGATGACATCAGAATCTGATGGTCAGAGGAAGTGACAGTAAATCCCGAGATAAGCCTCCAACTTTCAAGCCATGGGGTGACCTCTGCCCTTTGCTCATGTGTTAGTCAGCACACATGAGTCGAATGCAGGGCCGGGGGAGGCCACTCACCACTCCTCATTTTTCCAGGGAACTTTCACGGAAGGCCTCTATGCTGAGCAGTTCAACACACCCTAAAGGGACTGAGATAAAATGCAGTCCCCATATCAGAGTTCACCTCCAAATAGGGGTGAAAGTCACAGGAAAAGATTGCATAGTTTCACGATGTGGTCCAGTGGAGTCGGGTCACAGAGGCTGGGGTCTAACCCAGCCTAAAGGGGCTGAAGAAAAGAAACCAGTGGGAAGAAGACAGAATAAACACTCATTGTCTAGGCCAGCAGTTCTCAAAGTGTGGTTCCTGCATCAGCATCATCGGGGAACTTGTTAAAAATGCACTTCCGGGGGCCCCACCATCCCAGACCTACTGAATCGGCAGCGTGTGTTTTAACAAGTTCTGCGGGTGATCGGACGACTCCCTGAGTTTGAGAGCCATCGTTTTGGGTGGGGGGGCAGGGGGTTTGGAAGACAGCAAAACCATGCACTGTTGGCTCTCTAGGTCCTGTTCAGAGCTTGGCTGGGAAAAGTAACAATTCAGGGAAGTGGTTTAAAAAATACATTCTCCATTCTCTCCACTAGACAACCTAAATGCCCCCCTTTACGGGGGGCTGTGTTAGACTTCTGGAAAGCTCTGTGTCTGGATATCTCGCCACATCACTGGTAGTTACGTAGCGGGGCCCTGCCCTGGGCTGTGATTGAGGGTGGTGACAAGAAACGTGCACAGGAAGGCCGTGTCCGAATTGCTGTAAAATGGTTGGTTTTGACCTAGTTACATCCTTCTATAAAACTCACATTAAGAAGACAGTGGCAAGTGACATCTTGGCAAAGACTTTCTAAAAATGACAACACCCAGTGTTGGCGAGTGTGTGGGGAAAAGACACACTCACACGTTTCTGGTAAGCGTGGAAATTGATACTGGCTTTCTAGAGAAACAGCTGCTAAGAGCTGTGAAAACGTACATCCCCCTGACCCAGCGACCCCATTTTAGAGATTAACCCTAAGGAGACAATCGTAACCGTGCTTGAGTATTTCACTCCGAGGGTATTCACATCAGTGTTGTTTGTTATAAAAATTGGAAACAACCTTAATGTCTAAAACAAGGAGTTGATTGCGAGGAGGCCATTCATTCATTCATTCATTCACTCCTCAGACATTTACTGAGTACTCACTATACGCCAGGCAGTGTGTTCACCCTGGTGGTATAGCTGTAGGTAAATAAAGGAACAAAATCTTTGTCCTTCCAGGAGGGAAGACAACCAATTAGCAAAAAAGGAAAGTACCACACACCCAGCGTGTCAGGGGCTGATGGGTATCATGAGGAAACGGCAGTGAAGGCAATGCTGGGGTGGGGGTTCCAATTTGGAACAGGAGGAGGTGAGGGAGCCAGCTGTGTGGATGTCTGGGGACCCACTGCAGCAGAGAGAACTGTCTTTCAGACAGATGGAAACAGCAAAAGAGACCAGGGTCGTGGCGCTTTCTGGGTGTGGGTTGAGGAAGTGCAGGGATGCCACGGGGCTAAGGCAGAGACTGAGCAGAGACCGTGGGGACGTGGGCACAAGGACCGTGCAGGCCACTCGGGAACTCTGGCTTTGACTCTGGGTGAGAAGGGACAATTTGGAGCATAGAAGAGCCTCTGCCTTGTGCATCAGACAGCCCTCTGGCTTCGGGCTTGAGAACAGATCCCAGGGGCCCCGGCAGAGAAGCCGAGACATGGTTAGAAGTCTATCTCGATAATCCACGCGAGAGGTGGCAGCACGCAAACCAGCATGAGTGGCAGTGGAAGTGACACGTGGTCCACTTCTGAATGTGTTCTGAAGGTACAGCTAGGCTTCTCTGTGGAGCGACGTCTGTCTGCCTGGACATGGACATGTGTGGCTGGCTGAACAGATGACTTCACCTCTAGGAGCAAAGCACAAAAACAAGAAAGGAAGAGGGGGCACAGTGTCGTCAGCGGAGGAATAGGAGTCATCACTGGATGCCACACGAGGCTGTCTGCCGTCTCGGTTGGGCATTCCTGAAACCTGAGATGTGAAGCTTCATGTCATGAGGCTACCAAACTTCTGTACCTGACATCTGAGAGCCCTGGTTGCCTGCCTAGATTTAAAGGCAACCAAAGAAATGCAATTTACAATCAGGATGTGATATAATTTTTCAGTTATCAGATAGGCAAAGATTTAACCAGAATGATAAGAGCCGGTGCTGGTGTGGGTGTGTGGAAACAGCGCTCCCCCACTCTGCTGGCGGAAGCTCACATTAGTGCCCCCTTTGGGGGGCGCTTGGGTAATTTAGCTTCAAAGACCTCTCCAAAGTTCTTGTCAAAGGAACTAGAACAGCTAAGATGATTTTGAAAAAGGAAAATAAAGTGAGAGGAGTCATGCTACCTGATTTCTGAGGCTGATTATATAATTAGAATCATCGAGACTCGGAGTATTGGCAGAAGGATACGGGCGTGCACACGCTGGAACAGCAAACCCAGAAGTGACTCTGCACAAGAACAGATTTGACAAAGGAGCAAAACCCAATTCCACGAAGTAAAGATAGTCTTTTCAACAAGTGGTGCTGGAACAACCGAAGAGCCACAGGCAAAACAGTGGGGCTCAAACCCAAGCCATATACAGTCCTTCATGCCGGATTTAACTCAAAATGGGTCAGAGATTTAAACATAAAATGTAAAACTACAAACTTTTAGAAACAACATAGGAGGGACGCCTGGGTGGCACAGCGGTTAAGCGTCTGCCTTCGGCTCAGGGTGTGATCCCGGCGTTATGGGATCGAGCCCCACATCAGGCTCCTCCACTGGGAGCCTGCTTCTTCCTCTCCCACTCCCCCTGCTTGTGTTCCCTCTCTCGCTGGCTGTCTCTCTCTCTGTCAAATAAATAAATAAAATCTTTAAAAAAAAAAAAAGAAATAACATAGGAGAAAATATTCTAGACCCAGAGCTCAGGGAAAGGTTCCCAGACATGACATCAAAAGCATCATCCAGAAAAGAAAAGATCATAAANTAAAAAAAAAAGAAATAACATAGGAGAAAATATTCCAGACCCAGAGCTCAGGGAAAGGTTCCCAGACATGACATCAAAAGCATCATCCAGAAAAGAAAAGATCATAAATTGGACCTCATCACAATGAAAATCTTTTGCTCTGTGAAACACCCTAGGAAGGGGATGAAAATACTAGTGACATCCTGAGAGGAAATATTTGCAAACTACCTTATCTGACAAACAACTAGTATAAAGAACATATAAAGAACTCTCAAAACCCAATGCTGAAAATAATAATCCAATTAGAAAATGGGCAAAAGACATGAACAAACCCTCCCCAAAGAGGATATGCAGAAGGCAAATAAGCACATGGACAAGTATTCAATATCAGCCATTAGCCAAATGCAAAGGAAAACCACACACAAAAATCACAACACAGGCTTTAAAACAGCTAAAGTTAAAAGTAGTGACAATACCAAATGCTGGCAAGGATATAGAGAAACTGGTGTTTCATACATTGCTGGTGGGAATGTAGAATGGTACACCCACTTTGAAAGACAGTTTGGCATTCTCTTAAAAAGATGAACATACACTTAGCATATGAGCCAACAATAGACGCAAACTCTTACCCACGTAACCTGTGCACAAGCACTCATAGCAGCCTAACTGGTACAAAAGCCAGCCGTGCCCTTCAAAAGGTGAATAGTTAAACTGTGGTTACATAAAACACTACTCAGCAATTAAAAACAAAAAAGGAATAGACTATTGATACACACAACCACCGGGATGGATCTCAAGGACAATATGTGAGTGTAAAAAAAAAAACAAAAAACAAAAAAACCCACACACAACACACTGATAAAAGGTCATATAATGTATGATTCAGTTTACATAACATTCTCAAACTGACTGAACTGTAGAGATGGAGAACAGATTAGTGGCTGCCAGCAGTTGGAAATGGGTGGAGGGAGAGGGGTGGCTATGACTAGGAAGAGTTAGTGTGAGGGAGATCTTTGGGATGATGGAACAGGTCTGTATCTTGATCTGGGTGGCGGTTCCATGAGCCTACGTGTGTGATACAATGATGCAGAACCATAGACATGCATTGTAATAACGTCAGTCCCTGGTTTCCCCATTGTACCACAGTTATGTCAGATCCAAGCATGGGGGAGGACTGGGTGCGAGGTATGTGGGACCTCTAGGTACCATCTTTGCAGCTTCCTGTGAATCTGTATTTACATGTCAAGATAAAAAGTGTTCTTGAAAAAAGAAATAGGAACTATCCCCAAAACAGAAAAGGAAACATATGCCCTTTGACCTCAAAATTCCACTTTTATGGATTTATCCTAAGGTCATATCAAAAAGACATCAAAGACCACTGGATAAAGATGATCTTCTCAACCTTGTTGACAACAGTGAGTAATTAGACCAAATCACTTTATGCCAGAGTTGGTTAAACAAATTATTATAAACACATGCAATGGAATAGTACACAACTTTTAAATGATGGTGCAGACGTACACTCGTTGATACAGAGAGACATTCACAACATACTGCTCAGGGAAAGCGCCGGCTTAAAAGAAGTACACAGTTTTGGGGGTTAAATCTATGCAAATGTGTCGGCTGCAGTCTCCACCCAGCGGGGATCTTTGTCTGCGTCATTACCTCCAGGATTCCTAGCTCCCAGGAAAGCGCGTGACGCAGAGTAAGCACTCAATAAGTATTTGTTGACTAAACACATGAGACACACGTATCTGCACAGGAGAAAGTCTAGAAAGTTCTACGACATGATGTTAGTGATGTTTATCTCAGAGTAGAGGGATTTGGGTTAATTAGTTACATTCCCTTCAGCTGATTTGTATTTTCTCCTCTTTAGTGATGATAATTATGTATTATTCATAGAATATATTTTTTAAAAGTCAGCAATCACAAAGTGTAGAATGTTCTGGGGCACCTTCCAGTCTGAACCAGACAAATCTGGGGTTCATATGGTTGGGCCACACTCAGCCAAGGCTGCCTACCCTAGAATGGACAGGTTTTGTGAGGACCACCCCCCCCCCCGCCCATCCCCAAGGACTCGGTTTCCAGGACTTTAGTCTGAAGGACAATGTTGAAAGTGAGAAGTCTCGTAAGAGATCCGGACAACAGTGAGGACCCCAGAGAGCCAGAGAGTTGGCAGGCTGACGTTCAGAGCAGGAGCAGTGCTGGCGTGGGGTCCACGGGGAATGGGTAGGGCAAACCTGTTCTAGATACAAGCTGAGGGCAGGTGCAGGATGGAAGTCTGCAAATGCAATACCCACCCGAGTACCACGCATGGCCTCCAACACTGCCATGGGCCACGGCTGAACCGAGGTTCCCAAACACTCGTCTGAGAGAGGCCACATCATCATTGTGAAATGTAGGGTTCCTGACCTCACCCCACTGAGCCTCAATCTCGGGATGAGGCCCAGGAATGTGTCATTTTACAAAACTTCCGGAGTGACTGTGATGTACGGAAGAGCTGGGAGACCCCAGGCTAGAGGCAGAAATCCAAAACGGTATCATGCTGGACGGACAACCTAGTGGCTGCTTTGCTGTTTGTGCCAAAGGGACATGAGACCTGATGATTATTGCTTTGTAAGAAGCCTTTGCTCCAAAGAGTTCAGGGAATTCTAAGGACATTCCTGGAATCTTGACATCTGCCCTTTAAGAGAACCAGGGGTACGGTCCCTCAATGCTTCCCAGGAGAGTCCTGTGACCCTCTGCTTTATCTAAAAGAAGTCACGTTCTCAAGGACCCCCCACTCCCTCTGGGCCTGTGGTGGTACAATACACATGACATGAGAGTTTTAACCATTTTTAGTGGACAATTCACTGCCATGAAGTACATTCACAGTGTCATGCAACCATCACCCTGACATAGTTCTAGAACTTTTTCATCACCCCAAATGGAAATGCTGTAATCGTTAACAGTAACTCCCTATCTTCCCTTTTCCCCCAGCCCCTGGCAGCCACCAGTCTGCCTTTTATCTCGAGGGATTTACCTATCCTGGGTATTCTGTGTAACTGGAATCATACAGTATGGGGTCTCGTGTCTGGCTTCTTCCACTTAGCGTGTCTTCAAAGTTCATCTGTGTTGTAGCTTGAGAAGAATTTCACCACTTTTATGGTCGAATACTATTCCATTGGATGAACAGACCACATTTTGTTATCTGCACATCCGCTGATAGATATTTGGGGTGTTTCCACCTTCTGGCCACCGTAAATAGTGCTGCTATGAACATCGAGGCACAAGTTTTGGCTTGAACACCTGTTTTCCAGTCTTTGGGGTATATACCCAGGAAGGAAGTTGCTAGGTCATGCGTTAACTGTAGGTTTAACTTATTCAGGGGCCTCCAAATTGTTTTCCACCCTCACTCACTCTTATGAGGCACCTGGCATCCCAGCCTGTGCCCTGGCATCTTGGGACTTGATGCCAGATTTAAAAGATCTAGGGGCCAGGAGACTTGGTTATAGGTGTGATTGTGGCCCTACAAGCTGTGAAGCCAGGTACTGGTCATTCATGGCTTTGTACCTTGGTTTCCCTGTAAGGATCTCACAGGGCGTCCTGGATCTTGAGCCGGACGTTAACCCAGATTAAGGATGAGAGCAGTAGAGCAGTGGGGGCAAGGGCTCTGCCTGGCCCCATCACTCATTAATCACAATCCCTGGGCAGTTATTCCGCCTCTTGGAGTCTCAGTCTCATCATCTATGCAATGGGGTGAATAAGAGGACCTCCCACATGGGACCACTGGATTACGTTAGTCAATTCTTGTAAAACAGCAGCTGCAAAGCCATCCCTACTTAGCTACTGCTCTGAAATCTCGCCACCGCCAGCAGCAACGGGCACATGCTTGCTTTCTCAGCTTACACCTGATTCGCGCCACCCCTCCTCACTTTCTCTGCCTCTCTCTCTAGGCTTCTCTGATGGGCCCTTCTCTCTCACATGGACAGCGCGATGCAGGACTGACCTCTGGATTAATCCTTCCTCTGCGCTCCACGCCCCACTCGCAAACCTCATTACCTTCAACTGGGGTGCAGACTCCAGCTTGTTCGTCTTGTGCGTCTTCTTTAGGGCCTATTATACAGTAGGTGCTCAATAAATGCTTGCTGACTGAATAAAGAAAAGCATGCATTTCTTTTCCACTGGGGCATTGGCCCTGGAGCTGGTCATGGCATAGGGACCTGGGCCTTTGGGGTCCTCTCCCATCACTGGGGCAAGAATGTGCCAGAATCCTCCCACCATGCCTCTCCCCAGCCCTGCCATCTGGCAAGCAGTACAGTCAGAAGTCATGTCAGGATCCAGGAGCGAGCAGAGCAGTGACAAGGCCCAGCCCCTGGTCCCTCCAACCTTCCTCAGCACTCTTGTGTTTCAGAAGGTGGTGAGGAGCAGACATGGGTCCTCCTGCCCTGGCCTTCAACCCTGCCCCATCTGTCCCCACTCGACCTCCCCTCTCAAGGGTAGGCCATGCTTTTTGTTGAAATCAAAGATGCTCTGGGAGAAAGTGCACACGGCCAGACACGGAGGTACTGAGGAGGTTATTCTGGACGGGCCGGTGACGGGGACAGTGGGAAAAAACATTGCTGGTGAAGGGATCCTAACAGAGAGAAGTCCTGCCTGGTGTGTGCATGCACACGTGTATGTGTGTGAGTGTGTGTGTGTGTGTGTGTGTTGTGGAAGCTGCCTCTCCTTCCCAGAGCCCCGGCAGCTCAGTCTTGCAGAAGCAGCTAATCTGGGCAGCGGGGACGGCACGCCTGATGATGGGGACAGGGTGCCTGAGAACGTGAACACTAACACGCTAACTGGAGGCCACGTCTGAGGAGAGTTCACACATCAGCAGTGCCAAGGTCACCTTGGGCACCTTCCCTCGGGCTTCAGTTTCCTGTCCATCAGATCCCCTGGGAGTCAGGGGCCTTCTCTTTCACACTGCTTTTTCATCTCTGCTCTGAGCTGCCACTGTCAGTTGAGATGCACGCTGAGGGGACACACTGCTGACAGCCTGACCCACCCTGAGGCCTCTGTTCCCCAGCACGTGGCCTGGAACCCTGGGGTAGCCATCCCACCCAGCTGCAGCTCCCCTCCTGCTTGGGGTCCCTGAAACCTTTGCCTAGGCACCACACTCATTCTGGCTTCCTGTGCCCCTCCCAGGGAGCGCTCCTCCTTTCCCACACCTGCTTGGCCCCGCCACCTGCTTCCGTTCCCAGCTGGATGTCGCACCCCACGAGCAGCCCCAGCTCTGTGCCCCCTACAGCCTGAGCACCCGTCACTCATTAGACCCGTGGTCTCCAAATGTGGCACACGTGACCGTTCTTAAGGGCGCAGGAGGAAACAGCCAGGGCTGCCATTCCCATTGTTTTCATCACATCCTTCTGTAATTCCTAGTTTTTACATGTTTTAGTATGGACAAATTGTATTAGCACAGTAGTTCGATTTATAAGTAAATAAAAAATGTAAATGCTGGTGTGTGTTCTCAGAAACACTTTTCTAGAGGAGTATGAGATCAATAAAGTTTGGAGACCATTCTAGGAGAGGTAAGACACATATAGTGATAACTATAATTCTGTGTTTCATGACAAGTGGCAGGACAAGGGTGAAGGTTCAATGCAGTGCAAGTTCAGAAAGCATGTGATTGTCACCAACAGAAGGTGGGAGGAGAATCAGAGCCATCTTCCTAGAAGGGGTGGCTTTGGGGCTGAGTGTTGAAGGACAGGATGTGGCCTGTGGCCATGGGAGGGAAGGGCTTGCCCCTAGCGGAAGACACTGCAGGAGCCAAGGCGCCTGGGCTGGGAATGGGAAGCGCACAGTGGGCACCGGGCCTGGGGTCCTCGGCGTCAGGCTTACGTGCAGGCGGAAAAAGCAGGAAGGGATGGGAAGGGCGAGTTGGGGGCTGGTGAATGTGCAGACTATCCGAAGGAGCTCTGAATATGCAAGGGGTGTGCAGGGAATGTGCCAGAGAAAGGGGCAAGGGCAAGCCAGCTCCGAGGAGGGAAGAGATGCTGCCCCACTGTGTTCAGGAATCTGAACACAGGAGGGGAGTATGAGACAGGGTGGGGGGGCTGGATGGCCAGTTGGAAGATGGAAGGTGATTGTCACACCCAGCACAGAGACCCTGAACTTCAAACAGAAGAAAGGAGAAAAGGAAAGGAGGAGGCGGGTGTGGGGAACACCAGAGAAGTCGCATCAACGGAACACTGCTGGAAAGGCAAGGGGTAAGCTGAGGACAGGGGAGGCAAGGGAGGCTCACCCTTCAACGCCCAGCAACCTGAGGGATGGCAGCAGGTGGGCCTGGGAAAGGGAATCCCGTCGTCTAGAACAACGATCTGAAGGCTAGAGGGTCTGGGTTGCTGGGTTGGTGGTTTGGATAAAAAAGGTGAATTCTCCAAGGGCTAAAGCTTTTGGTCGGAACCTTTTTGATGGAAATAGGTCTCCATCTTCATTCTACAAATATGTTTGCATCCCTTCTATGGGAAAACATCATGCCAGACACTGGAGACCTAGGGAGTGAGCAGAAATTCTGTCCCTGTCCTCAGGGGTCCCTGGTCCAACAGGGAGACAGCACCCTGGAGAAGCTTTTGACAATGTGTCAGCTGAGAGCTCCAACAGGACCCCAGAAGAGGCTTCACAGAGGTGACGTTTTACACTTGCCCCTGGCTCAGTAGACAGAGCTGTGTCCTGAGAGCAAAGCCAACCTTTCTTCATGACTCAAGGTCATGGTAATAATCAGCTTTCAGGCCATCATCAAGGCGTGGGTGGCATGGAACAGTGACTGAATTGGCATGGGTGCTGGGTGCCATGACCTCGCATTTTCAGAGAAACCAGGGCATCAGCTGTGTTCCCCTCTGCCAAGCAAGCCGACCTCAGAGTGTGCAGTGTGTGGCTTTTGGATTTTGCAACCCCTCCCACTCTTGTCTCTCAGGCTTCTTGCATGTCCTTTCATGTATTGCTGGATTTTGGGAGCTCCCAAAAATTTGTGGGGAGAAGGATTCCAGCCTTCCGAGTGCCGAAAAAGCCTAACTGAGCAGTCTGACTAATTTTAATTAATTTTTTTCCCTCCCTGGTCCCATCAGCCTTGTTCCTTTTTCTGTCTTCCTCATCCCCCTCAACTATTTATAAACCCTTCTTCCCTCATTCTACAGCCCTGTTCCTTTCTCACTCTTTGAGTTCTTCTTTGTAAGGTCTCCTCAGGGAGGGAGGTCCCCACCATCCAGACCCAGACTCATCTCCTGTTGCTTAACTATGACATGTCCTGAAACAGCCCAGTGGAAATGGCACGACCTTTCCAGTCAGCCAGCTGTCAGTCAGCACTTGGCTCCTACACCTACTAGCTGAGTATCTTCGGGAAGATCTCTGAGCCTTGCATCCTTAAGAGCAATAGGGCTCACCACCATAGTCTTCATTTACAAGTTAACCTTTAGTGTTGATTCATTTTATCATCTGTGTCACAAATGATGTGTTGGTACAATTAAAGCAAGAAGCAAATTGAAATTTTAGCTCTAGATCTAAACAAGGCTCTTGCTGGATACCCTGTGTACAACCATGACCCCACACCTTCCCAGTCCCCTTTTCCACCTTCCCCATGGCACTTACCATGTATGACAAGCTATACATCCATCTTATTGTCTTCTGTGTACTGTCAGTCTATCCCCCTAGAACATAAGCTCCATGAGGGCAGGGATTTTGTCTGTTTTGTTCCCTGCTATATCCTCAGAACCCTGGACAGTTCTTTATGCAACATAGACATTCACAGAGCATTTACTGATAACTGAAAAAATGAACGATCCTCATGGGGCTGTTTGGAAAGCCAATGGGATAATGGTTGTAAAGTGCCTGGTACAAAGCCTGGCATCCAGTGGGCGCTCAGTAATGCCAATCCCCCTCCACCTGCCCATCCATTTGCTTTTCTCCACCTGTTTGGCAGCAAGGACTTCATGCACTGCCATCTCCTTTGGGGGAGTGCCCTTGCCTAGACAATGCCTGCTCCTTCTTTCTTCCCAAGTGTCCCTCTGAGCCTGCCCAGACTCACACTGGCTAAGATACACCTCCTGGACTGGTGATAGTTTGTTCCTGCCCTCACCTCTCACTGGGGTTGGTCCGGTGTGTGTTAGGAGCCCAAGAATAACCAGGAACATGGATTCTCTGAGCTTGCAGCACTTTTTTGGTAATCTGGCCTCAACTTTTCCATCCATGGTGGCATCTCCTTCCATTAGATTACGTTTGTCAGGAAATGAACAGGAAGCTTCAGGCTGAGTTTGCTCAGGATTCATTATTACCTTTTTCTTCTTAGTTCTGTTTATCCTTTCATCTCATGAAGGTATTTGGAGTAGAAAATAGCAAATATCATTCACTCTCACTTTACAGATGGAGAAACTGCGGCCAAAAGACTATAAAACTTGCCTCCCAGTCCTGGCTCTGAGCCATGTTGTTCTCTGTTCCCTCAGGCTAACTTGTAAACTCTCATGAAAACTTCCCATGGACACCAGTTGGGTACTTTTACTGATTTGCAAATTTGCAGAATTATAAAACATTGGTGCTGGAATCGATTTTAACGGGCAAAGCATCCAGCTCCTGGGATGTACAGACCTTTGCTAACCTTGTTAACCATCATCCCTTCTTGCAAAGCAAAAGCTGCCTTCTTGGGGATGAGAGGAACTCCTTTTGTGGGCCAGGAGGAAACCCACCAGTCCAGAAGAAGGAACTGCCTTTGTCTCATCTACGCTGAAAGCTGCTGCTTCTGGGAGTTGGCAGAGAGGAAGCTGCAGGGTTTTGACCTAGGCTATTCCAAATGTAATTTCAATAGTTCACTAGAAGCCTGAAACCTGCCCTGTTGGCTTTTCTGAGCCCAACTAGAAAGGTTCCAGTGAAATCTGATCTCTGAGCTCAGGGCTTTTCCTCAGGGCCTTGGGCCAGCGGCATGCTCAGGCATCCAGCTGGTCTCCCCACAGACTCGTCGTTGCAGCCGTTACAGGAAAGAACAGCCTTGTGATGTTAGGAAGTCCCATTGACCTCATGTCCATTCTGCTGCGGAAGCACTTGGCCAAGGTGTTGCAATGCAAGTCCTTTCTGACCAGTCTCTCTCACCATCATGGCCCCAGGAGGCTGAAAATCACACACTAAATGGTTCTTTTTTGCAGCAAGAACCATTTCTTCTACTCCTTAATTTTCAGGGACCTTAAGCTCTGAAACAACAGAGTAACCAAAGCTGGCCACAGAGATCAGCCTTTGCATGTGGAAAGCATGTCCACTTTCCAAAGCATTTCATGTGCCTCAGCTCATCTGGTCAACCCTATGAAGGGGCAGGGACTCGGGGCTACCATCAAATTGATCAAGGGGCTACATAGAAGACAATCAAAAAGCAACTTCATTTTTGTCTGCCCCTGGCCCATTAAGTCTGTGCTGAAGAGATGGTTCTCCTCTGCCCTTTGGAAGAAATCCAGTGCACATCCCATGACTTTCCTGGTCACTGTCCGGTAATTAAAAGTTTCTAAGCACCTTGGAGAAATGGCTGATTCTAGCACTGGGGCACTGAAAATTACAAGTTCAGCTTGGGGCATCTTGCAGTGCCAGAAAGTAAGAAAGTGTTTAAAAAAGGAAGGAAGGAAGGATGAAGGAAGGAAGGAAGGAAGGAAGGAAGGAAGGAAGGAAGGGAGGGAGGGAGGGAGGGGATGGAGGCATATCAGAAGGACACAGGAGCCAACCAGAAAAGATGCCAATGACCAAAAGTGGAAAAATTTGAGGAACAAAACAAATAAAAGTAGTATTGTATTATAGTGCAAAGAATAAAATAAATATCCAGAAGTCCATACAACTATAAATAATTTACTGAATAAAGAAATAAATGGAGAGAAGGGATAACTCTTTCTTACAGAAGAATTCCAAATTGTACATAGGCAGTAAGGAAAGTACAAAATCACTCTTAGACCCCACAGTAACAATCGCTGTAAGCAATATCCACTGATGCGTGCTAAAATTGGGGGTAAAACTTAAAGGTTGAAATGGGATATTTGCATAGCCTCAAAGTATCTCTCTCCAAATTCTTTGTAATTACTGTGGTGATTTTTTTTAAAGATTTTATTTATTACTTATTTGAGAGAGAGAGTGAGCAAAGAGAAAGAGAGAGAGCACAGGAGCAGGGACAGAGGGAGAAGGAGAAGCAGGCTCCCCACTGAGCAGGGAGCCCGATGAGGGACTCGATCCCAGGACCCTGGGATCATGACCTGAGCTGAAGGCAGACGCTCAACCGACTGAGCCACCCAGGTGCCCCTACTGTGGTGATTTTAACAGGGGTCCACAAATTCCTTGATATTTGTCCCTCCTGGAGGTGGGGTTTAGTGTCCCCGACCTCACACATGGGCCGGATGTGACTGGCTTCTAACTCACAGAGTAGGGAAAGGGGAAGACAGTAACCGCACCGTGGGGACAGCTGGCAGACACCACCTGACCAAGTGATCAAAGTAATAAGTTATGTCGAGGCGGTGCACCCCTGAGATGATGCAATGAGAAGGGGACAGCACCTCTGTGGTGTTTTCCGCTAAAATTCAGATTCTTAGTCAAGTCACAAGAAGACTTCGGACAAACCCAAAATGAGAAACATTCTACCACAGACCAGACCGGCAGGCTTCAAAAGTGTCAGAGTCACAAAGGACAAGAAAAGCTTGAGAAACTGTCACAGAATGAAGGCACCTAAGAAGGCGTGACAAGTAAATGCAATGGGGGACCCTGGATGGGACAATGGCACAGGAAAAGGAAAATCCGTGGGAAAACCGGAGACATCAGAACTTACGGTCTATAGTTTAGTTCATGGTATTTTGCCAATGCTCATTTCTTCGGTTTGACAAACATGCCACAGTTACACAAGATGCTAACGTCAGGGGAGGCTGGGCGCAAGGTGTACCGGAACTTTCTAGAGCATGCACTGCCGACGAGGTGTTACCCCCAAGGGGCGAAAGTCGGTAGTTGGGTGGAAAAAAAATCTTAGTTATGACAATGGTTCGTGGCCACGGGACATAAATACATATAGAGCATATCTGTGGTATTAAAATTTCATGGGGGATCAATTATAGAAATGAACATCTAAAAAGGCTCCTGAGGTGGGGGTGGGGCAATAATGAAAAAGGAGGTTGAGACATGGGCTCTAGAAGGACAGCAGCCCTGTGCAGCTCTTCTGTCAAGGGAAGAGCCTGCGAATAAATAAACACCATGTTCTGGGCACTTGTCCGCATAAAACAGTTCCACTTAAGTCATTACTAAGACCAACCTGAAATAATATAATAGAAAAAAAAGTGAGCTTTAACCAAATTAGAGCTTCTCCCGTATGCAACTCAGGCTGGCACAGGCCCTGGGAAAGCAGTGTGGTTGTCATCTTGTCTCCCAGTTGGCCATGTGTCCACCTGTCCCTGCTGGGCTGCCTCTGGCTCCTTCATGGTTCAGGTGGGGGTGACTGGATGAAGTAAGGGGCAGGAAAGGTGGTGTCTGCCCGATGCTCTTGGGAGCGGACGGTGTTTCTCTCTGGGCTTGGCAGCTATTCAAGCCGACTCTTCCTGTCTTGGGCCAGTTTGGGTTCTTCAGAGACTCCCGCCGGTTCCTAGGGCACTCTTCCTGATGCCCCCTGCATGGGTGATGCCGTCTCAGGCAGGCCACGTGTGACCTCACGGGTCTCAGTGCCCATGCCTCCAGACTGCGCTCTTAGGGAAGCTATTAAAAATGACTGGGACATGTGCGTTCTCTCTCTGCCAGTATCCATCCACACCTGGGCATGAACAAGAAACCATTTAGCCCCAGTGGCTAAACGGCATTGTCTCGCTTCTAATTACAAGGGCAATCCTGCTGACAGGAGGGGAGTGGGGGACGGAACAGCTCCCCTGCCTCCTTCTGTGGGGCGGTCCTTGTGTCTGGGCCAGTGGCTAAGCCAGCTCAACAGGGGTTTTCTGTTACTTGCAGCCAAATGCATCGTAGCTCTCAAAGCCAATTCCTGGATGTGCAGGAGAGGTTGAAAGGAAGGAAACAAATGAAGAACAATGGAAAATGAAGGAAATAAAGACGAGCCAAGAAGATGACAGCCATCGGAAGTGCCAGAGGAGGGTAGAAGCAACAATGGATGGTCTCAGCAGACCAGCACAGAGTCAGTGATGACAGAGAATCCAGAGGAGATTTCACTGTGTCCTTACGACATACCAATACCACTCTGAGCACCTTACATGCATCACTACTTGACCCCGAGAGCAACCCACCTTACGAAGTTTCTAGGAAACATGTTCACAGAATTAGAGTGTGATAGAATTGGGACCCAAATTCAGGTCAAGATACGATCAGGTTCAGATGCAGATTCAGGAAAGAGCTATTGGTGAGCCAGACACCGTGCAGAGGGCCTTCCTCCCATCACCCCCTTTTCTCCCGACGCCAGCTCTGTAAGGTAGAGGCTGTTTCCCGCATCCCACAGGTAGACAAACAGGGCACAGAGGGGTGAAGTGACTGGCCAGATGACCAGCAGCACTAAGCCTAGGACTCGTGTTTCGGGGTTTCTCGTTGAACACTCTTTCTGCTTGGCAGCTCTGCCGTTTTTCATCTGCAGGAATAAAACAAAACAAAACAAAAAACAAAAAAACCAACATCACACAGGGCCGATATGTCACTGCGATACACTGAAATGACCGCACTGGTCACTAAGCTGCTGACTTCCCTCTGTACCAGTCGGTACCCAGGCGCAGCTCAGAGCATCCTCAAACGCCTGCCTGCCTCCTCCTGCCCAGAGGTCCGCAGCAAGCCAGCATCTAAAGGGGGAACCGGGGCCTCCGGGATGCGACTTTGGTGGCACGGCTTGCATCAGCCTTGGCCACTTGTTTGACGCTTGCAACGCAATCTCTAATGGACATGTACTTCCTCGGTGCATCCTCTTCCCTAAATAGTCGTGTGGCCATTCTGTCCAATGCGCACAGAGGAGAGAGCTGAGGCCCTGAGAAGGCTGCATGGCTAGGTACCATCTGAGCCAGGCCGGAGCCTAAGTCCTCAGATTTTCAGTCATGCTCTTTCCATCTCATACGGCCTTTAATCACTCAAGTAGAAAATCTTACACCATGTAGAGAGAAGAGCTTTAGAACAGATCAAACTAGAGAATGCTACAGAGCAGGGATGAGTCTTTGTGAAAGAGGCCTGCTAGTTAAAAGCAAAAACAAATTCAATGCTATTCACAAGGATTCAGTAGGCCTGAGATTTGACCAAAAGACCAAGAATGTATTAAATGTGTAGTGGATTGAATTACTATCCCTCACTATTTACTCCCTCCTTGCAGTTGGGCTCGACATCCCTACTCTCTGGTCTGTCATCTGCCTGAGTGTCCCAGTATCATATGCTTCCGCCCCATTGGCTTTAGGCTTGGTCCTGTGACATGCTTTCTCAATGAGACGCTTGGGGATGACGTTTGCCAGGTCTGAGCAGAAGCTCTTTAGTTGATTGTCAAGTTCACCTTGGCCTCTCTTGAGCCTACCACCTGCAGCAAGAAAACAACGTGTCTCAGGTAGAACTGCTCCTTCAGCTTGGGTTGCAGGATAGGAAGACACATGGAAGCTTTCCGGGACCAGAGAGGCCACCATCCTTGTGTAAAGTGAGCACGAAATAAATGTTAATTCTCATAAGTCATTAATACGCTGGGTTGTTTGTCCCAGCAACATAAGTGGACTGATACACTGGGAGCAAAGGATGCTTTGAAAATTTTAAGAATAGAAATGAACTGAGTGTTAGATTTTAAAGGTCTGCTCCTTCTAAGTAAATATCTTTTTGAGACAGAGCCCAGGTACGTAATGAGCCTGTACTTAGTAGATATTTGGATTTTCCAGAAATACTTTTTTCAAAAGGGCTTATAATCAATAAATCATGGACTGCATGTATTATGGAACTCCTGGGGTTTCTAGATAGAGTATTCAGAAACAGAAAAAAAATCACAACTTGCCCAATATAAGGAACTGATTCAGAGGGCGCCTGGGTGGCTCAGTCGGTTGAGTGTTTGCCTTTGGCTCAGGTCATGATTCCAGGGTCCTGGGATCAAGTCCCACATCGGGCTCCTTGCTCAGTGGGGAGCCTGCTTCTCCCTCTGCCTGCTGCTCCCCCTGCTTGTGCTTTCTCTCTCTGTCTGACAAAAAAATAAATAAAATCTTAAAAAAAAAAGGAACTGATTCAGAAAATCATTAAAAAATACATTTAGAGTAAGGACTCTTTGGAGCATTGCATTTAACTCAGACCATGTGTGGATTTACACTTAAAATTTCACAACAACTATTTTTTTGGTAATAGAATACCTAAGTCAAAATCTGTCTTGGGGGTTGAAGCATGAAAACTTTGAAACAAACTCACTCATTCCATTTCTCTCTTTCTATCCATCCACCTATCCACCCATTCATCCACTCATCTATTCATCCATCCATCCAGCCATCTACCTATCCACACATCCTTCCATCTATCCATCCATCCATCCAACCATCCACTCATTCATCCATCCATCCACTCATTCATCCATCCATTCATCCATCCATCCATCCATACATACATACATACAACCACTCATCTACCCATCCATCCACTCATTCATCCGTCCTTTATCCATCCACACGTCCATCCATCCTTCATGTTCTTGGTACAAGACAAACATCAAAAGCCTCCCTTTTAGTAGTCATTATGGGAGAAGAAATTTCTGTGCAGCACATAAACTTGAATCAAAACAGATTCCCTTAAGAAAAGCTTCAGACATTACACTGTTCTCTCTGGTAGTTGTTGGCTTCAGAATCTAAAATGAAAGCCTCAAGTTACCCAAATAAGTCTGGTATTCTTTCAGATCACTTCAAGGCTCTAAGAAGATGGTAGGAGTGGTTCGATATTTGAGCTTCTAACATGGAGATTCCATGATCTTTATGGATTCACTGTGTGGCAAAATAAGCCACATTGTTCCTGACAGCAAACCACCAGAAGGCTCAGCAGGTTACTCTGCAGATAACCCGATGCCCCAGGGTTCTGCATGCTCGGCCATGGAGAGTTCTTGGAACTCTCAGAAGTTAAATGTGAACGGTCCTATGCCCCTGCACCCAATTTCTATGTGTTCACTGTCAATGATTAATAGATCGCAGGAGGTCTAGCGCAAGGGGAAATCTACAAATGTTTGGGCTTCCTGCCATTGAAATAACAATAATGATAAAAGAATGAGCTCCTTGGCATTTAAACAAAGCCCTCAGTCAGAATGTGGACAAAAGGAAAGAGGCTGCCTGATCAGGCCGCGCATGTAGTCCACAGAAGAAAATCTAATGGACTCCAGAGTTTTACAAAGGCAAGAAACCTGTTCTTGTCATTGAGGCCAGGCGCCCAGAACTTAAACACCAGGCACATATCCATGGAGAAAAACGAGAGAGCCTTTTCTTGAAAGAGGTGGTGAGCTCCGCAGCACAGACATCTCCTGAGCACCCTTTGTACCAGGCGCCACTGGGCCACATCCACCCTTGAGCCTGTGTTTAGGTCACTGGCGTGCCGGCGTGAGTGTGTGAGTGTGCTCCGGGGGGCAGGGTCAGGCGGACCTGGCACCTGAGGGAGGCTCCTTCCACTGCTGGCCCTGGGGAACCTGGGTCTGTCTGAGGCTCAGTCTGCCTGTCTGTTGATGAAGGGCGGCCCTGTCCTTAAGCCGGGGAGGGTGAGCTTTCAGATGAGCCTGTGAGGATTTCTGGGGGGTGATGGCTGTTAAGGATGCCCTTCGCATTACCCACGTCTCACTGGTTCCTGATAGTCTTCGGGGTTGGGGCATGAGGTTGTGGCTACAGTCTGCTTCCAGTAACGAAGCTATGCCCCTCCCCATTTGTGACTCTTGTTCATTGAGAGGGCTTCGGAGAAGGGAGTTCTGGGAACATGCACTCACTCTGCCGCCTTTCTGGAAATCCCTCTGGCTGCTTTAAAGACATAGGGAATACCTGCCCTTCCTCTGTCTCTCCTTTCTGGCACCCATCTTCACTGTGTTCGGCACATACACTAGGGGGCAGGCAGAGAACTAAGTTCTTCATCTGAGCTCCATGGCAGTTTCATGAGAAACAGAGAGGGCAGGAGGAAGGTGACCCGCCCAGGGCCACACGGACATTGAGCAGCAGCACGGGGTCCAGCCGGGCTCCAGTTCAGGTTCGGTTTCCCCAGGCCGCTCCTGGAGTGGGCAGGAGGGCTGTGGGAGGGGAGAGGCCCCGGCTCGGGCTGGCAGCCCCGGATGCTGGTGGCCTGCCAGCGTCAGCGCTGGGGCCCATCCAGGGCTCTCCCAGCGGCTCTCCTCGGCCAGCGAGCAGGAAGCTCTGAATCCTGGGCTGCGGCCCAGAGGGAAAGGAAAGGGGCTTCTCTGTGTTTCTGACCGACCCCATGACCATCCAGGAACAAAGCAGGGCCTCATGCTACCTCCTGCCACCAGCCTCCACCCAGCTGTTCTGACCGCGCGGCCCCATCTCCCTGGCCTGTCTGTGGGAACACTGGGCGTCTGTCAGCTTTCAGAATCGCGGCTGTGTGCCCAGGGCTCCAGGCCCAGCGGGGAGGGCCCACGGAGCCACAGGCCCTCCTGCAAATCTCCAAACCCATTAGCCAGGGAAGCCAAATCCACAGTCCATGATATTTAACCATGCTGTGGCCTAACACCCCACTGGGGAGGGTTGCTCCCTTCCTCGAGCTGATCGAATGAGTTCAAACGACAGATTACAGCTCAAATGTGTGCGCTTGCTGGGTGTGCAGAGGAAACAGCTCCCTGCTAGAGGTCAAGGCAGGTCATTTGCCATGGCTCGGTATCGTCATGTGCCAACGAGGAACAGGAGAGTCACTGGAAGAGCTAATGTCCGCTGAGGGCTTCTCTGGGTCAGGCACTCGTGGCTGGTGTCAACCTCACAACAGACCCCGCCAGCCCGGCCCCGCCCTCCGTGAGGACACAGGGAGACAATGGGCGTGGGGTCACCAGGAAGGGCATAACATGGCCCCACAACAGCGGTGGGCACAGCCATGCACAAACCCATCATCCAACGGGCTGTTCTGGAGCAGCCACGTGGCCGGTCACTGTGCACAGCTGACAAAGTCCCTGTCCCCCCAGGGCTTACATTCTAGTACATTCAGCAAAGGTGCAAAGATAGCAGATGATGATGTTAGTCCTGCACTGACATCAAAGTTGACTTTTCCCCACCGTCAGTAACAAGGGCAGGTGGAGGAGACAAGCCAAGGGAGGTGCTTGTCATTCCCTGGGGCTGGAGTGGCCTGGGTCTACTCTATCCTGCCCCCCACCCCAGGCCCCTGGAGCGGCCCTTCTCAGCCCTGCAGGGGAGAGGGACTTTCTTCTCTGTCCCTGTGGTCCAGGTACTCAGTGTGGGGCAGGGGACCTGCAGGCCTCAGACGCGGAGTCCCAGACACCCACCACCCCACCCAATCAGCCCACCCTGACCTGGCACACCACGGTCCTCTGGCTACAGGGGGTCCCTGATGAGGGTACCTGAAATGACAAGGAATCTCCAAAAATGCGGTGGGGACCCCGTGGTCTCCAGCTATAGGCTTAGCCTTGCCCCAGGCAGGCGTGCAATCACATTGGCAGGGGGGCGGGGGGGGTGGGCAGGGCAGTGTGACGGCTGGTCCTGCTCTGATACTGGATCTTTGTTCTAGGGACAGGGCTCTTGCCTCTTCGTTCATTCATTCACTTGCACAAGCAACGCTGATTGAGGAGGACCAGGGCTCTGAGGCGGGCACGTATACCTAGGGGTAGGTACACCCCAGAGAGTAAAACAGGCCGAGCCCCTGCTCTTATAGGGTTTCTATCCTAGTTTACATCACTACTTAAGCCAACTGCTGGTAAGTGGTAAGAAGAAAAGCAAAATAGGGCAAGGGGATGGGACATGACAAATAGGGTGGTAAGGAAGAGCTCTCAGAGAAGGAGACCCCTGAGCAGACGCGGGAAGGGTGAGAGAGAGCAAGCCAGGTGCACATCTGGGGGAAGGGCATCACAGGCAAAGGGAACGGCACAGGCATACGGCCGTGCGGCAGGACTATGCTGGACGGTGTACGAGGGATGGTGAGGAGGACATCCCTGTCAGGCATCTCTCTTGCCTGGGCCTCGCCCCGTGCTCTGGCTGCTCCAGCCCCAGATGATGGCCACCTGCGTGAAGGGTTCTGGTTGCAGCCCAGCCCACGTCCTAACTTGCCCTCCTCCCACTGCCACCTGCTGGGGTCTTCCTGAAGGGCTCAGGCCGCCCAAGGGCATCTGTCTGTTGTGCACGTCCCCATGCTCTCCTAGCGCCAACGCAAGGTGGCTGCTGCATGGCGGAGTCCGACGGCCTGGATTTCAATCTCAGCCTGCCATTCTCTACTTGGGGACACCTGGGCAGATTGCCCTTTGTGACTCAGTTTCTTCAACTGGAAAATGGAAGTCCAGGGGCTGTAGTGAGAGCAAACGCATGACGCATGCAAAGTGCCTTGGGAACATGCTTAGCAGATATTAGTAGGAAAAGATGAAGGCAACAGAAGTCCCTCCTCCCACCTTTCTCACCAGATAAAGGCGCCAGTGAGGGGTGCATGCCGCACGGGGAGAATGTAAAGGGGCACAGGTTTTGGGATCAGACAGATGTGGATTGGAGCCCCAGCTGGGTGCTCTCGCACAAAGGACTTAATCTTTCTCAACCTCATCTTCCCCACTGTAATATGGAGATGGCGTCCGTCTCTCACAGGGTGTGGGAAAGAGTCCATGAAATGACATAAGGGGACCCGGAACTGGCACGGGATCAGCAGTTTCCCCAGTGGGAAACCAGCCCTTCCCTGGGGCTAGTGGGGGGGGGGTTGAGATGAAGGATCAGGACCGCAGGAAGCATGCTGGAGAGACAAAGAGACCCAGAGGCAGAGGCCCAGAGTCTTGGAGGAGGGGCCCGTGGGGGTGGCAAGCAGTGGGCACTGCGCAGAGAGGCCCACCACACCAGAGAGAGAGAGCTGGGGCCGTCCCAGGACTGGGAGCAGCGCTGGGGTAGATGGGGCCCGACCATGTCGCCGTCTGCCAAGTGGGGGGCATGTGCCAAAGAGGATACCAGGTGCCGGCGCCAAGAGGGAAGTGCCGGCCATTGAAAACACCAGGAAGGAGAGTCAGGGCACCCACGGCCGAATCCTGACAAGCCAGACCTAAGTCAGGTAAAGGCTGTGCAGCTGAGGGGCGGGAGGCAGGGACAGTTCTGAGACTGGCTCCGGGCTGCTCCACACCCGTCTTAAAGCAGCTGTGGTCAGGGGCCACCTTCTAGTCCTCCCGGCCAGAGCAGGTCCCTTTGACACCCCTGCAGGAAGCTGCAGGGGAAGAATGGGGGAGCCCTTCCTCTCACATGGAGCTCCAAGTAGAGCAGACAGTCCAAGCAGACGCAGAAAGGGACTGGAGGTCCCGCCTGACCCCAGGGAGCTTGACCTGCTTGTGTCTGGGGCTCAGGAGTCCGAGCAGCCCAGATCAGCGAGGGGGTCAGCTCCACAAACATGCACGGAGGGGTCTCTGGCGAGCGAGAAGGAGCTCTGCGGTGAGCCAGGAGAGGAGGGCAGCCCGGGGCTGATTCATGAGGCGGGAGCAGCAGCGCACTCCCCAGAGACGCCCAAGCCAAGCGTCTGAGAAAGAAAAGTATGCTGGCTGGCTTAGCTCCACCAACATCTGAATGGAGAGCAAGAAGAACAAAACTGAGAATTTTAATTACAAGTTCTTGCTTCCCCATTGTTCCGTAATTTTGTTAACGTCTCTGCATCTCCCAGTGGTGACGGAGAAGAAAAACTCTCCTCAAAGGCGGGGTTATGTAGTGGGTAGAGAAATTTCCTTTGGCTTTCCAGGGAACCTGAGGGAGGGGAGGGGCTGGCTGGGTGCATCTGGGTAGATCAGGCACTTCTCTGAGCTTCTCTTCCCTTTTCTGTTAAAATTGAGCTTTGGAGCAGACCATCTAAGGGGCCTGATATCTGGTGAGTCTACGCCACCGGGGAGGGAATGTTATCGTCAGGAAAGTGACTGTGTGATGTTGTCCAAGTTAGAACCCTCAGGGTCACTTCTAATTTCTCACTAAACCATAAATGCCTTTTTTTAAAAGACTTATTTATTTGAGGGACAGAGTGTGCACACGTGTGAACAGGGGGGAGGGGCAGAGGGAGAGGACCCTCGAGCAGACACCCTGCTGAGCACAGAGCCTAACTCGGGGCTCGATCCCAGGACCCCAAATCACAACCTGAGCTGAAATCAAGAGTGAAATCAAGAGTCGGCCACTTAACTGACTGAGACCCCACCCAGGCACCCCTCCTTTTCTTTTCTTTTCTTTTTTTTTAATAAATGCCATTTCTTCATGATCTCCTTACCCAGTTCCATAAATGGTCATTGACGTGAAATAAACCCGCCAAACCCAAATGGTTCCTCACTCTGTCTACTCTACCCTCCTAGAGAGCTCTGGAAGCTGCTGCCTCTTTCCCACGCAAGTGCCTCTGTCCAACCCTGTGTCCCACGAGGACCACGGTGACGATTTCCTCTCCGGCCTCTGCTGTCTTGCCTCCAGCTTGCTAGTGTCCTTCTCACCCTGAGACCATCCTCCACACAGCCCCGGGGTGCGCTCTTCCACCTTGCTCTGTAAAAGGCTCTTTATTTTTTTTTTATTTATTTTTTTTTATTTATTTATTTTTTTAATTTTATTTTATTATATTGTGTTAATCACCATACAGTACATCCCCCAGATTCCGATGTAAAGTTTGATGCTTCATTAGTTGCGTATAACACCCAGTGCACCATGCAATACGTGCCCTCCTTACTACCCATCACCAGTCTATCCCATTCCCCCACCCCCTCCCCTCTGAAGTCTTCAGTTTGTTTCTCATAGTCCATAGTCTCTCATGTTTCATTCCCCCTTCTGATTACCCCCCTTTTCTTTATCCCTTTCTTCCCCTACCGATCCTCCTAGTTCTTATGTTCCATAGATGAGAGAAATCATATGATAATTGTCTTTCTCTGCTTGACTTATTTCACTTAGCATTATCTCCTCCAGTGCCGTCCATGTTGCAGCAAATGTTGAGAATTCGTTCTTTCTGATAGCTGAGTAATATTCCATTGTATATATGGACCACAGCTTCTTAATCCAGTCATCTGTTGAAGGGCATCTCGGCTCCTTCCATGATTTGGCTATTGTGGACAATGCAGCTATGAACACTGGGGTGCATATGGCCTGTAAAAGGCTCTTTAAAACCCTTGTGTAGTTTCTCAGGATCAGTGGGATAGAGACAAGTATGCTGGTCCTAATGACAGGCCCCTGCTTTCACCCCCTCCCCATCTCCACTGTCCCCCAACACGCTTCCTCGCCTGAAGCCAGGCCCCACCACTGGCAGGTTTGGAGGGAACCCAGGCTTCTTGCCTCTGAGCATTGCACATGCTGTTCCTTTTGCTGCAACGCCCTTCTGTCACTTGTCACCCCTCACATCTCAGTTTGTTGTCACTTCCTGCTATTTCCAGCCTTCCTGCTCTGGCCTCTCAGGGTAGAGCAGACCACCTCCCCTGGTCTGTGGGAGCCCGTATCGTGAACCATTCCTGTGCCGTAGTTTTTAAACCTAGACCTTCCACCCCAAACTGAACCCTTAGGGGGCCTGCCATGATTTCCTGGTATAGAGTCAGCCCCTGGACAGAATCATGGGGATAAAAGTGAAGCTCTGGCCGAGGAGGCTGCTGTGGGCTGGGCTTCTGTCAGGAGTGGGTGTTGGGGTCAGACCGAGTGACGGGGCAGGGGGACAGGGGAACAGGCTGGCAGAAAGGGCTCACATTCCACGCTCATTCCCCGAGTGAGCCCCACTTCGGACGTATCGCATTAAGGAGATGAATCACACCCGGACTCAAAGAGCAGGCTGGTAAATCATTGGAATGGTTTTGATTTGTCAGAATGCTACAATAAATAATATTTCCGTGCGCCACTTAACAAAAGGAGAGTGGGAAGGAGGGAAGCTGGGTGACACAGGCCGGAGGGGCTCAAAGAGCCGTTTGTGAGGGGGCAGTGGGCAGGGTGCCTTCAGGACACTCTCCCGTCACTGGGTACTCTCTTCCTCATGCAAAAAAAAAAAAGATCATCCCCCCCCCTTCCTGAAAGCGCCGCATCATGAGAACAGCAGCGTGAGGACAGTGACAGACGCCGAAGAGCTCCAAGGCCATCTACCTCACCCCCTCTTTGATAAGAGATGCAGGCTGCCTTGCTGGACAGGACATTTGTGCATGTTTTTCAGAATGAGGGGGCCAGAAAACCACCCACAGCCCACAGAGGACAGAGTCTCTCAGAAAGGAAAAGATAAGGCCAGCCCAGAACTGATGAAAGTCACTGTCCTTGCAACGGTAAGTCCGGGCAAGTGACCGTGGCCAGAATCATGGAAGGAAGTTCTTCCCGAAAGAGGTGCGGGGCTGGGCAAGTTGCCCATTATCTGGAGGAGGATACAGAATCTGATCCTTTGGGCTTCCAAGGCTTCCAAGTAAAGCTGCCTGACCCTGCATGCAGAAGGAGAAGGGGGCGGAGTCTGGGTCTGCGGAGGGGCAGGGAGACACGTGACCAAATCAGGCTGAGCTACTCCAGGCAACCTGCTGCCTCCAGAGGCCTCTGTGCTTGCCTTGCCGAGAGCATCCTTCCCTGGGGAAGCCCAGGCCCCGCCTCCCCGGCCCCCCACCCCTGGGGCTGCTACCGGGGAAGGGGGGCTCCAGGCGGAAGATGGAAGGCACCAGCCACCTGCGGCATTGAGATGTGGCTAGCCCACCTTGAGACGTGCCGTAAGGGTAAACTACACACCGGATTCTGAAGACACAATATGAAAAACATTGTCGCATCTGCTATTAACTTCTTTATATTGGTTACATGTTGAAAATACAACATTTTGGATATGTTGTGTTAAAGAAGGCATATCGTTACTATTCATTTCAACTGTCTCTACTCACCTTTTTTAATGTGACTACCAGAAAATTTAGAAGACTCACGTTTGTGGTTCGTGTCACATTGCTATCGGCCGGCACCGCTTGGGAGGAGCCCCTGGACTCGGAACAGGGAAAGCCTTTGCTCCTGACTTAGGTGTCCTTACGTCTATGGGGGTGGGGGAGGCTTCCAGTTATGGAAGATGGATGTTATCCAAGATGTTCTGAGATATGGTAGCAACACCCCAAACTGAGAGGGGACGGGGCAGGCCAGCTGGTTGCATAAGTAATGGGACGGAGACCCGAGTGTTTCCATGACTTGCTCAAGCAAATGAATAAGATCGTGGCTTAGGATCAAGCCTCATAAATTCTAGACTAATCTTCCTAGCATCACATCCCAGTTTACAGAGAAAACACTCTTTTGAAACTATTAGTCATTTTAGTGAGGAAGCCACAAAACAGGGTCCTGGTTAGAGCGTAACTTTTTATAATTTCTTTTTCCAGAAGGTAATTTAATAATATCTATCAAAACCCTGTAGCCCAAACAAAACTGGACTTTAATGCCTGTCCCGGCGTGGTGATACACCCGAAAGAAGCACAAATTGAGTTTCGCCTGAGTTTTGAAAACCACTATGAATTATTGGCTGAGAGCTCCCAAGAAGGTAGCAAAGGGAATTACCTGGCACACGTCAGGTAAGCTTCCTTAGTATCCTTGGCCATGATTCTCTCTCCTACAAGTGTCACTCCAGGCCAGCTGTTCTGATCCCCTCCTTTCCCCTTGCTCAAACCTGCCCTGCCATCCTTCTTCAGACCCCTCCTCACCCTGGCCATGCTCTCCTCGGCCCATCTCCCTCTGGCAGCTTTCCCTTCTTGCCAGCCCTCCAGAACCTTCTGATAAGATTGGTTCAGTTTCTCTCTCTGCCTTCAGTTCTCCTCGCTGCCTGCCCATCTGATCAACTCAAGAGGCCCTAAAACTGACGGAGTGGGCAAGGAATGGGGGGACGGAGGGTCCACACCCAGAAATTCACTCTGCCAGGTCCACTGCTAGAAATCTAGACTAGATCAGTAGAGTAACAGATCAAAGATTTACCTACAAAGAGGTTTATCAGAGCACTGTTCACAACAGCAAAAAATAGGACACAACCTAAACATCCACCAAGGATTAGTGATGAAATAAATCATGATTCTAAAAAATGGAATACTGGGAGGAAACTAAAACTCTGTTTCTGAAAATACTTATTAATGTGGGAAATTGCCCATGGTAACAGCAAGTGAAACGACCACGAAAACAGTGAATACAAAGCTGTATACAAACTATGGCACCGATTTTGCTTCAATTTATATATGCATATAGAAGAATGGTTCTCTGATGTCCCCTACTCCAGGCTTTTTCCAGCCTCCTGAGATCAGTAAGAACCCAGGACAAGGCACCCAAAAAGCACGAAGTCGAGGGACTTTTTCAACGTGCCACCTCCTTTCCTTTGGCCTGTGACGAGGAGAGGACACAACATGGAATCCATGAGCCCAGCCCAGCTCAGTCCCCAACTCCCCAGGGACTCCCGGCCACCGCCGGTGTCCAGGAGCAGGGGGAGGACCTGGCCCCATGCCAAAAGACATCCCCTCTGTCGCATGTGCTAGGGACTCAACGCCCAGAACAGGGAGGCCATCAAGACCCCCATTCGCCAACAAGAGCATCCCTTGCTAGGAGACACACAGCAGAAAGAGAACGCACCTAGGAGGCAGGTGACCCAGGCTGAAGGGCAAGCTCGGGTGGAGAATGCGAGCTCTGGTGAGCTCTTGTCCCTGCTAAGCCCCAGGTGTCCCTCTGTGAAATTAGGTTACTAACACCTGCCTCATTGGAGGGGGGAGAGGCCGCGAGAGAAGCCGGCGGCAGGGAGAAGCAGCCGAGCGTGCAGGCTCTGGGGCAGGCTGCCCGCGTGTGAGTCCTGGCTCTTCATCTAGAAACCAGGGTTAATAACTGCACTTGTCTCTACTCTACAAGCTGTTGAGCGGATTCAAGGAGTTGGTACAAGTAAATACGTGAAAAATGCCTGGCACACGCGAGGCGCTCAGGAAATGTGACTTTCCTCTCCCAGCTACCTTTCTGGAGAACCTTTCTCCCTCCCTCATCCGCTCGGGACCCGCCCTAGCCTCGGGGCTGCTCCCTTCACCCTCCTCTGTTCTGTGTTACACTTCCTGTTGTCTGCTGCCCCTCGAGACCAGGAGTCTGCACCTGAGAGCTCACAGGTCAGATCGCGTCTGCCACCTGCCTTTGTAAATAAAGTTTTATTGGAACACAGATCCGCTCGTTCATTTCTGCACCATTCGTGGCTGCTTCAGCTCTTCAGGGCTGAGTGGCTGTGACGGAGACCGTCTGATCCACACAGCCTGAAACATCTACCATCTGGCCTCTTACGGGAAAAGGTCTCTGACTTCTGCTCTAGACCAACACTGCCCATGAAGCAGTGTTTGTAATTGCCCATGTCTGTAATTTCCTAGCAGCGCTGTTAAAAAAAAGGAAAAAGAAAAACACAGCAAACTAAATTTTCGTAGAGTATCTCATTTAACTAATACATCCAAAATACCATCATTTCATTGAGTAACAAATATTTAAAAATGTTTAGTGAGGTACTGGAAACAGTGCTGGTGACGGTCACACGTGCTTTGATGCTACAGTGGTCTCTTCTGGGTGCAGAGGTGAAAGTGAACTGTCGTATTTCCTAAACAATACGGTGGGTTTAATGGGAAAACTTTCTACAGGCCTTTAGCTTTTAAATTCACATTTAAGCGAAAATTACAAATCCAGTTTCTCAGTTGCACCAGTTACATTTCAAGCGACTGCCGTGTTGGACCGTGCAGACCTGGGCCATGGCCCCCTCCTTGCATGTACTATGCCCTTTCCACACGCACACAGCACACCGCCTTGTACGCGGCTTCTTTCACGTGCAAGGTGATTTTCAAGCAGGGAGAGAAGAATTTTTGGTGAGGACTGGGGCAGAGGTAGTGAGAGAAGCCAGTAAAGGGAGGGGTGGGTATCCTTAGGAACGCGATGACTGGTTCTGAGCCCCTGCAGAGAGAGAGATCAGAGACAGAAGCTGAGGGAATGATTCAAGAAGGGCTTCCTGTGACTTATGGGCCCAAGCAAAGCTGATCTGGGGCTCAGGCGACCAAGTGCCACCCATCTCTGTTCAGAGTCCAGACTGCCCTGTGTGTGAGTCCTGGAGGCCTGGGGACCATTCAGATGGAGTCCCCTGGCCAGGTGCGGCCACCACCTGAGAGAGAAGGCAGGGACAAAGCTCCAAGCAGCTTCTAGGACAGCAGATCCGCGTAAGCAGGAGCCAGAGCGGGAAGGGAGGAAGGTGACCACGGCTGGTGTGTGGGGCTGTGGGTCTACAGGTGACCCCTTGGAGGACTCCTCAAAATCACGATGAGACAGGTTGGGCTGCATCCAGATGAGCACAGACCCAGACAGGGACCCAGACAGGCAAAGTGGCTCCAACCCAAGGCGGCCCAGCCAGTAACCCCTAACAGAAGGTCGGAGCCTGGGCCCTATGGGGGGAGGGGTAGCCCTGAGTGGGAGAAGCGACAGAGCTGCTCCCCTTCCCAGGCGGGAACAAAGCCCAGTGGATCCCACTGTCCTGATGTGCTCCGGGCCCTGCCAAGTCCATTTGTTACAGGGAAGCACAGGTGAGTCAGCAGGCATCCCGCTAGCAGCGGCGGCCTGGGATGCGGTCCAGGTAATTAGTGCCCGGGCACAAGTGTTTCTCGATATCGGATCCCATCCACAGGAGTGAAATTTGCAGAAAGCCAGGAATGGTGTAAACCCTCCCGCTAGAAATGAATGCCTAATGGAATAAGGAAAACTCCAACCAAGTGTCTATAAACTTGCCCTAGGAAAGGAGGGCACGCCAGCCACCCGCTCCAGTTTCCATCTCCACTTGCGAGGCCGCTGAGCCCAGGCTTCTTCCCACCGAAGCAGAACCCCACATCCCCTCCCAGCCCCCAAGTGCTTGCTCGCTGTCCCCGGAGGTACCCAGTGAGTCAGCACCAGCCTCACACTCCTCGCCTTCTCCTGGTGGCCCCAGCAGGCGCCCTCCCCAGGGACCCACCGCTTTCCTTGGTCGAGGCGGTGGCCGGCCAACCCGCTTGACAGCCCACGTGTCACACCTGCAGCCGTGAAACCAGTCATGGAACTGGGGAGCCTCACACCGAGCGGCGACTTGCCCTGTGCTCCCCAAAGCCGGCTGATTATAAGATTACTTCAGGTCGATCTAGCTGTGTGATCTGGGGCCTGTTTCCGAACCGCTCTGTGCCTCGGTTTCCTCAGCTGCAAAATGGGGACAATAACGTACCCACCTCGTAGAGCTACTGGGAAGGTGAAATGAGCACCCGCGTGTACAATGCTTAGGAAGGTCTGAGTTCAACACCTGCTGTCGTTACGAAGACCAACTTGAGCATTTTACTCAGAGTGATCAGTTATTTTAATGTGAGTTAGAGAAAGTCAGATCAAATCAAACCCATGACCTTAGACCTTATTGTTCTTGTCGAAGCTGTTTTTTAAAAAAAAAATCCATGTGAATATATTTAAAGAAGAATGTAAATAAATAATCGTACAAGAGGTAGGCTCGTGTGGTCGGCATCGTGAAGATGAAGCCCACAGACTATCTGGAAACACTGCTCCAGTCTGAACCCTCCGGCTCATTGAGGAGGAAACTCAACAGGCAGCAAAGGGCGGGGACCTGGGCTACCAGTGTGGTTACCAGCTGGGCTGGGACCAGACGCCCAGCTGCTCCCCCAGCCTCTGGCCCACATTTAAAAGATCTTAGGAATACTTGGCTTGTCACCAGACAGTTTGACACACGACACCCGGGTCAAATCCCATGTAATATAAAACACAATAATCCCCCGGAATAAAAACAAGAAGTCTATGAAACAGGGTCGGGTTTTGTTTTCAGAGTCCCAGTGTCAGAGGTGACTGGTGGAACCGGCTTCTCTGGTTCTGCCACTTCCTAGCTGTGTGACTATGGACATGTTGCTTAACCTCTCTGGGCTTCTGTTTTCAGATCTGCCAAGTGAGAGCAGAGGCGCTACACCCCGTCTGTGGAAGCAGTAAAGTGAGTTTCCTTTTCTTCCTCCTCCGAAAACCAAGACCACGTGCCCCTGCCGAAGACAGGCGCCTGCTGCCCGTGGAGGAGTCCACACTTAGAAACCCTACTCCAAAACCTTTGTGACTCCCTGTCTCTTCACACAGCAAGCCTCCAGGCCCCAACCGTGTGGCCCTTTCCCACCAAGCCAGCTTCATTTCCCTGATCCCTACACCCATCCTGGAGTGTCTGGTGCCCCACACTGACCCTTGAACAAGATGCGCCCATTCTGACACCAGCGCTCCCATCCCACATTCTCTCTCCAACATCAGCATTCAGACTCAGCTTCCAAAAACCCGTATCTGATTAACCTACTCTCTGAAAGTCTGCACGATGCACTCTTTCCTGTAGAATCAAGTCCAAACTCCTTGCATTCACAGCCCCTTGGAGTCTAGCCCCATCCTCCCTCTCAGGACTCATCCTAACCCATTCCCCATTACGCAGACATACATATGTGCACACACTTGCACACACAAGCATAAACACACACACACACACACACACATACACACGCAGCCTATACTTGAGCCAGTCAGATCCACTCACTATTCCTCCAGTAGCCCGCGGTCCTTCATACCTGCTCACCTTTGCACCTGCTGCTTTTCCCTGAAACACCCTATTCCCTTTCTGTGATAGGAAAATTCCTCCTGATCTTTTAACAACCCGGTGAAATGAAGCATTTTGTGTTGCAAACTCCCACCTCCTCTCATTTCTTGCAGCTAGCGGACTATGCCTTGGCCAATAAGATGTAGGTGCAAATCCCTGGGTGGAACTACCAAGAAGACTCCTTGAAAGGAGCACAGGTGGTTGTATGCCCTCTGCCTTTCTCTTGTTCCTTTATGTAAAATGGATGTGATGGCTGGCACCCTAGTAGCCACTTTGGAACATGAGGTAACCTCGAGGATGGAAGCCATGCTCTGGGGGTGGAGGGACTGAAGGAGAGAAGGAGTTTGGTGGGAACTGCCATACGCCAAGTCTAGGCTGGCTACCTTTGGTTCTTTATGGGGAAAGAAAATAAATCCTTATGTGTCTAAGCCACTGTTATTTTATTTTATTTTATTTATTTTTAAGGCACTGTTATTTTAGTTTGTTGTTATATGCAGAAAATCTAACCCTGTCCAATGCAGCAGACATACAAGACATTTCCTGATTTGCCTCCTGTTCTCTCCACACACACATTTCCCTTCCCTACTCCCAAACCCTACTTCCAAACCTACTTATTCGTTTTTAATTTCTTCAAGCATCATGCTTTTCTCAGGCATCACACCTTCTACCCTTTCCTCAGTGCCCCTCCTCAGACTGCCCGGGAATACCTCTCAGCTTTCCAGACCCTGCTCGAAGGACACCTCCTCCATGAAGCCCTTCCAGACACCCTCTCCACACGCTCACCAGGAAGCAGTGACCACTCTTCTGTCCTATGTGCTCCCAGCTACCTACCACGGCACTTATATGACGTCATCATGTACCTGTCTGCCGGTCCTCCCCAGTCCTCCCCAGTCCTGGCTTGCTTGAGGCAGGAGCCATGGCATTCGCCTCTGTCTCCGGCATCTGGGCACAAAAGAAGTTGTTCAGGGAACCTCCTCTGAGACAACTTCCTCGCCCGTGTCCCTGGGAGAGGATGGGGGCTCCTGCAAAGCAACGGGGCCTGCTCTTGGGCACACGGTCCCCTAGAAGATCCCAGGAGTGCATGAATGAATGTGCAATTCAACCTCCCCTCCAGCTTCACTAGTGTTCACGGGAACTTTCTCTAGGGCTTTGACTTCCACCCGCCATGGCCCTGCCTGTGGCCACCTGCCCTTCCCCAGCCCTCTTCCCTTCCACAAAGAGGTGCCCCTGCCCCAAGGCAGGAGGCTCACGAAGTGAGGGGAACATACGCAGCCGCTGAGGTCCTGAAACCTGTCCTCCTGATGGCCACCAAGGGCTGAGAGCATGGAAACAGCTGTCGCCAGTAGACCAGGGAGCAAGGGGAGGTGGGCAGCCTTGCAGAAACCGTCCCGGCTGAGTCTTCCCTTCTACCATAACTCTCATGCAGAGGAAGGACAACTGCCATGCGATTCAAAACTACACGACAGCAGTTCAACTCGAGCTCAGGGCATATGCTGAAGACAGCTGGATGGAAAACAAGGAAGAGTGGCAGAACCGGCAGAACCACAGAAGGAAATGCAAAGCTGCTGAGAGCAGCTGTGTTTGAACGCATGAATTGCCACCCCCAGCACCCTGCAGGGACAGAAGTGTGTCCTTGAAGGACAGGGAGGTGAACAAGGAGGAGAGGAGAAGGTGCAGGGAATCTGCATTCTGTTCTTCCAGGTGTGGATGGCCACCATATAAGGCAGGATGGCTGGACAAGCTCCCCAGAAGGCTGACGATCAATGGGGTCAGAGGGAGGGGAGCTTTAGTTCCATCTAAGGAAGAACTTCCCAAGCATCAGTACTGTCCCACACAGGAATGGGCTGCCCTGGAGGTCCTGCCCTGTGGGCCACGAAGCCAGTGGGCATACCCAGAATCACATGCTACCCCAGAGAGCCCGGGTTCTGGGAACCTGGGGCCTGTTACCCTCTGGGCCATCTTAAGACATCTGTGCAGTCTATTCCCAAGAATGCTAATCCCTCCTGACACCTTGGCCAGTTTTCTAGATTCCTCTGCCTTATCTGAGAGGATCCCTATTTGCAGAGTAACCCCACTAATGGCATGAGCCTGGTGCTCTGACTGTTTTGAAGGTTCTTTTCTTAATCTGGCCACTCCTCTGGTCCTTCACTTCTCTGCCCACTGCTTCGTCTCGGTGTCCCACAGCTGGTTTCGGTGGGTCATGCGCAGAGAGGCTGAGAAGCTGCTCCCTGCAGAGGCCACTGGTAACAGGCGGGAGGGACACTGAGCTGGGGAGGGGGCCGGGGCTGTGCACCTCACATCCGCGATAAGCACGTATTCGCTCACTCATTCACAAAATACATAATGAACACCAACCACGTGCAGGACACAGTTCTGGGATTAAAGACATGAGAAAAATTAACGTGATCAATTAATCCAGGGAAGACTGAATTGACTGAAGGAGAGAGGTTTTTGTCCCGCAGGACTCAGAACCTTCCCTATATTAACAGGCACTGTGACTCCCCCCAGAGGGGGCTCGGCATATAGGCCCTTTGAGCAAGAAATAACAGTGCAGAAAACTTTGAAAGTATGGAAAACCGCAAAGAAGAAAATAGAAACCACTGGTAACCCCACCACTCAGAAATTCATATTTGTCCTTTAAATATTTGTATATACATGTAATACACTTTTCCCCTAAATTTCTAACATTCTGTGTATGCCGTCTTTTCTCACTTATGATATCACAGCTATCTTTCTGTTTGCTAAACAGTATTCTGTGATACCATTTTTACTGGCTATGTTGGCAGGTCTGTGTGTCTGCACCAGAACTCAGAGAGCCAATCCCCACATTGTTGTATGTTCGGATTGTTCCACTATTGCAAACAATGGTGTGAAGGGCATCTTTCTAGGCAATCCTATCCATATCGGTGATTATTTTATTAATATACATTCCTGAGAGGGGAACTTAACAGGTCAAAATGCACAACTATTACCTACAAGCCGCTTCACTGCCTCCAGGATATTTGCAGCAATTTTTACTTTTACAAGTGGTTGCTTAGAGTGTTGGGGTTCCTACACCCTACGCAACACTATGAGTATTAAGATTTATAACCCAAACACTTGCCAAGTTGTTTCGTAAAAATGGTATCTCATTATTGTAACTTGCATTTGTTTTTATTATTAGGCAAGCTGAACTTTTTCCATATTCATTGGGATTTGGTATTTCTTTGGTGCATTGCCTATTTACAAAATCTTACTTGGGAATAATTTTATATTCACAGGAAAATTGCAAGCTAGTGCAGAGAGTTCCCCTAGACCCTTCGCCTAGCTTCCATTCAGGTTAACGTCTCCCCCGAAGATGGTGTGTTTGCCAACCCTAAAGCAGTGAGCACTGATACGATAACATTCCCTAACCTCTAGGCTTCATTCAGATTTCACTGGTTTTTCCGCTCACGTCCTTTTTCTGTTCCAGGATCTTATCCAGCTGACACTGCACTGAGTTGTCATGTCTCCTTCCTAACGTCTCATCTGGGACAGTTTTCAGTCGTCCCTTGTTCCTCGTGCCCATGATCTTTTTGGAGAGTACGGGTCCCGTGTATTGTAGGCTGCCTCTCCTTCTGGGTTTGTCGCATGTTTTCTCATGATTAGTCTTGGGTGATAGGTTTTTGGCAAGAAGACCACAGAGGTGAAGTGCTCCTCTCCTTGCACGGCTTCTGGGGTCACCTGAGAGCAACCGGAGTCAGCACTGGTGGTGCTGACCTGGAGCACTTCGTTAAGATGATTTCTTTTTTTTTTTTTAATGATTTTTTATTATATTATGTTAGTCGCCATACAGTACATCCCCGGATTCCGATGCAAAGTTCGATGATTCATTAGTTGCGTATAACACCCAGTGCACCATGCAATACGTGCCCTCCTTACTACCCATCACCGGTCTATCCCATTCCCCCACCCCCCTCCCCTCTGAAGCCCTCAGTTTGTTTCTCATAGTCCATAGTCTCTCATGTTTCATTCCCCCTTCTGATTACCTCCCCTTTCTTTATCCCTTTCTTCCCCTACCGATCTTCCTAGTTCTTATGTTCCATAGATGAGAGAAATCATATGATAATTGTCTTTCTCTGCTTGACTTATTTCACTTAGCATTATCTCCTCCAGTGCCGTCCATGTCGCAGCAAATGTTGAGAATTCGTTCTTTCTGATAGCTGAGTAATATTCCATTGTATATATGGACCACAGCTTCTTAATCCAGTCATCTGTTGAAGGGCATCTCGGTTCCTTCCACAATTTAGCTATTGTGGACAATGCTGCTATGAACATTGGGGTGCATATGGCCCTTCTCTTCACTATGTCTGTATCTTTGGGGTAAACACCCAGTAGTGCAATGGCTGGATCATAGTGTAGCTCAATTTTTCACTTTTTAAGGGACCTCCACACTGTTTTCCAGAGTGGCTGTACCAACTTGCATTCCCACCAACCAATGTAGGAGGGATCCCCTTTCTCCACATCCTCTCCAACAATTGTTGTTTCTTGCCTTGTCTATCTTTGCCATTCTAACTGGCGTAAGGTGGTATCTCAGTGTGGTTTTGATTTGAATTTCCCTGATGGCTAATGATTTTGAACATTTTTTCATGTGTCTGTTAGCCATTTGTATGTCTTCATTGGAAAAGTGTCTGTTCATATCTTCTGCCCATTTTATGATTTGTTTATTTGTTTCTCGTGTATTGAGTTTGAGAAGTTCTTTGTAGATCTTGGATACCAGTCCTTTATCTGTGGTGTCCTTTGCAAATATATTCTCCCATTCCGTGGGCTGTCTCTTAGTTTTTTTGACTGTTTCCTTGGCTGTGCAGAAGCTCTTTATCCTGATAAAGTCCCATAAGTTCATTTTATCTTTTATTTCTCTTGCCTTTGGAGATGTGTCGTGAAAAAGGTTGCTCTGGCCGATGTCATAGAAGTTGTTGCCTATGTTCTCCTCTAGAATTTTGATGGATTCCTGTCTCACATTGAGGTCTTTCATCCATTTGGAGTTTATTTTTGTGTATGGTGTGAGAGAGTGGTCAAGTTTCATTCTTTTGCATGTAGCTGTCCAATTTTCCCAGCACCATTTATTGAAGAGACTGTCTTTTTTCCACCGGATGTTTTTTCCTGCTTTATCAAAGATTAGTTGCCCAAAGAGCCGAGGGTCCATTTCTGGGTTCTCTATTCTGTTCCATTGGTCGATGTGTCTGTTTTTGTGCCAGTACCATGCTGTCTTTGTGATCACAGCTTTGTAGTACAGCTCGAAATCCGGCATTGTGATGCCCCCAGCTTTGTTTTTCCTTTTCAACAGTTCCTTGGAGATTCGGGGCCTTTTCTGTTTCCATACAAATTTAAGGACTATTTGTTCCAGTTCTTTGAAAAATGTCCTCGGTATTTTGATCGGGATAGCATTGAAAGTGTAGATTGCTCTGGGTAGTATGGACATTTTAACTATGTTAATTCTTCCAATCCATGAGCATGGAATATTTTTCCATCTTTTTATGTCTTCCTCAATATCTTTCAAAAGTGATCTATAGTTTCTAGGATATAGGTCCTTTACGTCTCTGGTTAAGTTAATTCCAAGGTAACGTATGGTTTTTGGTGCTATTGTAAATAGGATGGATTCCCTAATTTCTCCTTCTTCAGTCTCGTTATTCGTGTATAGAAATGCAACTGATTTCTGAGCATTGATTTTGTATCCCACCACATTACTGAATTGTTCTATAACTTCTAATAGTTTGGGAGTGGATTCCTTTGGGTTTTCCATATAGAGTATCATGTCATCTGCAAAGAGAGACAGTTTGACTTCTTCTTTGCCGATTTGGATACCTTTGATCCCTTTTTGTCTTCTGATTGCTGTTGCAAGGACTTCTAGTACTATGTTGAATAATAGTGGCGAGAGTGGGCATCCTTGTCGTGTTCCTGATCTTAAGGGAAAGGCTTCCAGCTTTTCCCCATTGAGAATAATGCTTGCAGTAGGCTTTTCATAGATGGCTTTTATGAGATTGAGAAATGTACCCTCTATTCCTACACTCTNGTACATTTCTCAACCTCATTAAGATGATTTCTGCCAGGTTTATCAACCATGAAGTTTCTCTTCTTCCTGCCCTCCTCTCTTCTCTTGAAATGAGTCACCGAGTCCAGCCCACCCTCAAGGGAAGGGGGATGAAGCTCCCCCTGCTGGGAGGGGCATGCGTGAGATGGAATTCTACAGAGGAGTTGAGGGCCTTCTTCCACATTTATTCATTCATTCAATTATTTATTCGTAATAAATGGATTCACGGATTCTCTGGATCACAATTCAAAGCAATCATCCAAGCTTCGGCCAATGAGTTGTCTCTCGTGTTCTTGTGTCCTTTAGCAAACCTTTATCTTTTGTTTTGTTTGTCTCTGTTCTTAAGCACTCCTTACTTTCGGGAACTACAAGATGCGTCAGGCTCATTTTGTATAGTCCCTGCCCAGCCCCAGAATCAGCCATCTCTCCAAGGAGTTCGGGTTCCTTTCACTGGAAAATGGTGTTTGGAAACGAAGATCTGGCCCTGGGAGTGCTCATTTCCACGGAGCGTCATTGCTAGTGGACACAGCTAGGAAATGCTTGTGTGCCCCTAAGCCCCGCGTGAACGCGCATCCGTAAGCACTTCTGCACCCGTCTGCACGCACGGTGGAAAACAGCCCAGCCCTGCCACTAACCTGCCTCCTGACAGATCCTTTTCCCGGAAAATGAGATCAGCTAATGAAGTCTACGATGTGCAGGAAGGCCTCCATCAGCGCTGGCCGAGGGAATGAGCGCTGGCTGAGACGGGGGTCCAGCCCGTGCCGGGGCCCCTCTCCAGCTCAGACAGACACACCACAACCTACCATCTTGGGCCCTTACCGGGTCTCAGTGCTTTTCAAATCTCCTTAGTACTTTTCTATGTATTCTAAGTTTTCTAAAATCAACATGTGATTTTATAATTAATACAATAAAACAATGGGTTTTTAAAACAACGATAGTATATACTATACACACTCTTCCCTGAAATTAATAAGTACTTCATAGGCTTGCACTGAGGCCCAATGTGGATCAAAACACACGCAAGCTGCAAGTTTCTGACATAAAGTAGGTACTTTGTAGGTGTCGGCTTCCCTCCTTCTGCTTGTCTCCCTCTCATCGTTCCCGAAGCTGTTATGGAACTGATGGGGAAAAAAAAAGAGTCTTCTTCTCCCTGCCCCCCGCCCCCGCCCTGCCATGTGAACCAGGATGGCCATGGCAAAAAGGTCATCGCCAAATGAGCCCTTTCTTTGTCACCCAGTGTCCTCCCTCCCTAGATTCTGTCTGTGGGGGAGGTATCTTTGCCGGAACATTCTTGAGGATCACAGAGCGCCAACTACAAAAGCCCGCACCTGGGGAAGGGTCTTCCCACCAGCGGGAGGCCTCAGCTGAGGCTCCAGACTCCTCCGTTCATTTCTAATCAGGGCCTGGCTGCAGCCACTCCCCAGAACTTTCGTGACCGGCACTGAAAGCCCACAGGTGGTGGGCTTTGCAGCTTCACGGCCACCAAAGCCAAGCACCCACTCTCCAGGCTGCAAGTCTCCATCTCAGTGGTCCCAGCTTAAATCCTGTGTCTACCCAAGATGATTTCTTCTGGGAGACTTTCCCCTTCCCTTCCTCCAGGAGGCAGAAAGAAAGAGAAGCTTGTATTTAAATACCTCATTTCATTTAAAAGAATTAAAGAGAGCCAGTAAGGAAGAAGGGAAATATTTTGCACTTCCAGAACCATGAATGCAGAATGTTCAACCATGGCAGGGAAAACTGATTGTTTTCAGCAAAAGCCAAAGGGAACTAAGGGCTCTAGAAATACTGAGTTTATTTTTTAAAAATTAGCATTTTGTCAGAGAGCCTACTTTCTACATGAGCTTCATTCCTTTCTAGTGGGTTTACAACCAAGCCCCCCTCTTCTGAGTATGCCCTTTTCAAAAGTATTAAAGTGCTTTATTCGTGTAATATCCTGTAGGGCTGGCCGGGTCAGGTCTGCTAGGGGGCTGGTATGGAGAAAGTCCTCCCTTTCTAGCCCACGGACAGAGAGCACTGGGCAGCTCTCACCCGGAGCATCAGTTCAACTTCCCAACTGGTCTACTCCCTTGTTTTCTTTACTGCAGGACTTTTCAGAGCCTTCAATATCCTGATGCTCTTCCAAGAGAGAAATATGTAATAATTAAATATATGTATATATTTTATACATATAAAAATATATATATTAATAATTTCATGTGTGTATATACATTATATATTATGGGAAATACATATATATTTCCCAACCTTACGGGTCATGGAATCCTTTATTCAAGAGACATCTACTAACATCTTCCAGGCCACTGGTAGCTATCATCTACAACCCCAGCTCCTCAGATGCACTCAGAGCCTTCCATCGTCTGGTATATGGCTCCCTTTCCAGGCTCGCTTTCTGCTTCCTTCCTTTCTTCTCCTGCCACTCACATTTGAACTTCCTGCAGGCCCCTAAACACAACTGTCTTATTTCCCCTTTAATGCATTTCTTCTTTTTTAAAAAGTTAGCAAGCATTAGTTTCTATTGTTTATGATTTTAAAAAATCCTAATTTCTACACCCATGAAGAGGAGTTTTAAAACATTTTTAGTTCAAGAAACACGGGCTGAAAATGAAAAAAGAATTTCTGAACTGTTTTCATAGGGGGATTAATGCTCAGAAAATTCCAGGAAAAACATTCGGCAAGATCTGAGTGGTGTCTGGGCACTGCACACACATCATGACTTGGAAGCTAAGAAAGGCCTTCGTGAACTTCAGGGACCATGTGCCCATAAGACGGTGTTCATGCAAATCACGAGGGTGCGTGTCCACATGCCTTAGAAGCAGCCACCGCCAGCCCCGGTCTGCACACAGCCTCTTCCAGAGCTTTGCATCTGGCGGGGACCAGAGCTTCGATTCCTAAACTCCTCGACCACACCACGTTCAGAATGCCTCCTTAGAAGCCATCTCACCAAGGTCTCCAAAACGAGTACTTTACCTTTCAAAGCAAGTAGGAAGGGTGTAGTGGGTCATTTCTAAATAGCCCTAAACCCTTGGCATATGACTTTGTCATTCCTTTCAACAAGAGGTGGGGCTGATCTCCCCTCCCCCTGAACCTGGCCGGCTCTGATTTGTGCTTTTAGCCCAAAGAATGTGGCAGACGTGAGGCTGTGCTGGTTCTGGCCCAGGCTTACGAGACCCGGCAGCCTCACTTTCACACTCTTAGAACCCAGAGAACACTGTGCTGTGAAGAAGCTGGGTCCTGCCCTACGGGAGGATGGAGAGGCTGCGTGGAGGAGGACCGCCAGCACCAAGACCTGAGGCCCTGAGGCTCTGTTGGACCCCCTGGCTTAGCCCAGGCGGAGCCGAAAGCAGCTATGGGAGTGGGCCCAGCCATATCCAGCAGAGAACCGCCCAGACAGAATTGTGAGAACTAGGGGCGCCTGGGTGGCTCAGTCAGTTAAAGCACCTGCCTTCAGCTCAGGTCATGATCCCAGGGTCCTGGAATCGAGCCCTGCATTGGGCTCTCTGCCCAGCGGAGAGCCTGCTTTTCCCTATGCCCCTCCCCCACCCCACTCGTGCTCTCCCTCTCAAATAAATAAATAAAATCTTATAAAAATTTTTTAAAAATCATTTGTTTAAGCTACTAAGTATCGGGGTAGCTAATTATGCAGCAATAAGCAGCATTAACAGGAAGGAGCTCAAGTGTGGCCAGTGATGGGGGAAAGATGCAAAAGTGAGACAGGAGCCCCCCACGCAAAATCTGCAAAGTGTCGAGGGATCAGGACCCCGAGTGACAAGAAGGCTCCTATACAGAGAGCTGACAGGCCCAGGGGTGAGAGTGGGTGGGCTGGGCTGGAGCCGTGCCTTCCCTGTCCCTCCTGCAGTGTTCCAGCCAGGACCCATCGGAGACAAAGGAAGGAATCGGCCACCTACCCAACCTCCCTCCACCCTTTCTTCTACCGCGTCAGGCCCTGGACCGTGACATGGGGGGAGCAGACTAGAAGCTCAAGGAGACCCAAGGGCCGAGCTGAGTTAAATAAAGTCACGAGTGGTAAGAGGAAGGCAGGTCAGAAGAGAAGCAGTGTAAGGGAAGACTTAGTGGAGACTGGAGGGTGGAGGAAGATCTTGGCAGAGGGCCATCTGATCTAAAGGAGGGAGGCCTCAGCAGGAAAAGGTGGGGAGAGGAAATGGGAAGGAGGCAGCAGAGATCGGACACTCAGAGAGCAAAAGCCTGCCCCCCCTTCCCTCTTGCCCAAGTAATTCTTCCCCTCAGGCCTGCCTCCCTTGCTCCCCTCTTGAGGTCTCTCAAGGCATGCCATCTAGGCCCATGGGTTTTCTTATCCCTCTCCCCCATCCTGTGCCCAGCCCTGGGTTGGGTTAATCTGGAAAATTAATCATTTGAGAAGACGTGCTAAGACCCGAGGGTGCCCCCAGGTCGTGGTTCTGGCCTTGGGAATTTACAGACTCCTCAAGAAATTAGTAACACCTTTTAGTATCTGTTCATTGAGAAAATACACCTGTGAAAATAGATTTCCGTCCTCCTTATAATGACACCCCCCAGGGGTCCAGGAGCAGGTTGGAAGGGAACAACTGGCCAATAAATCAGATGCACCTTTAGAGGGGCCTTCATTGTCTTAACCCCAAAAGACTTCGGGGGTGGTTGGGGGAGGGGGGCGGGGAGTTACAAGATCTAGAATGGTGTGGGAAGGGGTCGGAGTAGGGAGAGGCAGAACGCTGTGAGCCCGAGGTCCTCACCACGTGGTTGTCTGAGAGAGGCCGTGTTTGCGAGTGTAGACCCTCACGGCAGGCTGGGCTGGGTTTGCCTGGCCAGGGGTTCCAACAACGGCCCTCACAGCAGTCCGTTCCCTGCCAGTTTAGACAGCACACAAGGCAGTCTGGAAAACCAGGAGACTAGAAACCACACATAACCTAACTTGCTGGTTCTGCGACTAACTAGCTGTGTGAGTCTCTGCGAGCTGTTTGGCCTCTGGAAGCTTCAACAAAGGGCTAGTGGCGGGGCCAGAGGGGGGGGGGGAGCAATGGCGAGCTCGCTCTCTTGCTCTGGGAGGCGTCATCCAAGCGCCGAGGTCCTGGGTCCGTGACTCCAGGGGACGGAACATTTCTGCGCCTCAGGCTGCTCCTCCGAGAAATGGGAACACTACCAGGTAGCAAATGAGGGGAGAGTTGTGAAAATGGCAGCCACGCAGCAAGTACCAATTACCCTGAGCTCTCCTCTCTTCTCACCCTCGCAACGACAGGTGGCTCCTTCTTCCAAGCCCCGCCTTCTTCCCCGAGTCTCTAATTTGACCCTGGGGTGTGAAGTGTCCCCTCTCTGTGACAGGGAGCTGGTCTTCCCGCGGCGGCAGAACCAAGTGTGGCAACTCGCACACGCGGGGCAGCCTGGGAGGCGGCTGGCGGGGGGCCCCCTGGTCCTCTTGGGCCCCTGCGCATGAGAGAGCCGGCCCGAGGCGGAGCGACAGGCCTCCGCTGGGGAGGCCGCCTCCCTTCAGGCCAGGCACAGACAGCGACAACCACCCATTTTGCAACAAACAGGAAACCAGTTTACCAGCCTCAAAAATAGAACAGACAAAAACCCCAAAATATGAGGCTCTGACAGTGGGGCAGCTCAGGTTTCTTCACACGGCTTCCTGACGGCCTGCAGGGTATGGGGGGGGGGGGTTGNGGTTGTGTTTGTTTTTTCTAAATTTCATCCGAGAAAACGTCTTGCAATGTGTTTACATAGGTGCTCAGCCCCTGGGGCCCAGGGCCGGGAGGCAGTGCGGCCCGAAGCTTCGGGCACTCCCGAGGCCCCGCCTTCTCCGTCTCCAGCCCGGCTGCAAATGGTCCAACCACAAGGGCCACAGAAGCCTTGACCTCTGTCTCGCCTCAACTCTAAACAGGTCTCCCACACTCCAGCGTTGCCCTTCCTGTGGGTCTCCGCCTCAAGCAGCGCCCTTCACCCCGACTGCTTCCTCAGCTACCCAGAACCCCCCCGCCCCGGGGTCACCCTCATCCAAGAACCACGCTGCAGACATTTCCTGCACTGACCCCCTGATAAAGACCGGGAGCTGGGCTCACGCTGTTCCTTCTGCCGAGAACACTGTTCCCTGCCTGGCACACTCCCTCTCAGAAGCATTCACACTGGAATGACACGGCTATTTCGGTGAGGTCGCTTGGGACTATTTACACAGAGTCCCCTTGTTGAGGGGTCACGGAGAGAATGTGTCTCAGTTCTCGGCACCGGGGAAAGTTGCACCGTACTATCTTGGGGACCTGATTTGTTTTTATCCTCGGGGCACGATGAGTAAGAACGCCGACCCGATCACGTTTTCCCTTTCTGTCTTCATTGCTAAGAAGCTTCGTGGCCAACACGTTCATCACCTCCGTCAGTTTTATGCCCTAACCTGTCTCATGACTTTATTTCAGTTTCTTCCCCTTATTTTCCTTATGCCTTATGTCTTCATTTACTTTATTTTACCTTTCTGTGGAATCCGTAAACCATTTCAAATCTTGATTTGGAATAAAGTAGGGTGTGTGCGAATAACAGAGCAAACGACTCTCACTTACTCTGTAAAACCCACTTTAAACGTCCCACCTCTCATCTCTCCCTAAGCCTCCGCGAAGGTGGGGTTTCCCTCCCTGGTGGTCCCACAGCCGCGGTGCGTCCCTTCCTGGATTAGCACTTACCCATAGTTCTGTACTGCACGCGTGTTCATGGTTCTCTCCGCCATCAGATTGGAAGGTTCTCAGGCAAAACCGAAGAGCCCGCCCTCTGCCAAGATTTGTACCCAGTGTTCCACACACATCAGCTTGCATAACCCCCAAGACAGAGAAACCTGCCAGATCAGGATGACTCTGCCCATTTTACAGCTGAAGAAACTAAGGGTCAGCGACAGTAGATGGTCACGGACCATGAAGCAGCTAAACTGACAGCAAACCCTGGGATCCTACCCTAGTCTCAGGCTCATTTCCCTTTGATGACCCAACAGATGAAAAAGAGCTTTTACGTGAAAGAAACAGAGACAGAGGAAAGGGGAGAAAGAGGAAAGAAAATTAGATTTCCTTAGATTATTAAACAATTTACTATGGACGTCAAACTCATCCACGCCACTTGAAGCATTTAAAATATGGCCTGATTTATGAAAATCCATTCTCTACAACGGTCTAAAAAAGTTTACATGCATTTAACTGTGGTTCTCTCGTGCTTGCCCTCGCGCTTGCCCTCCCCACAGAGAATTTAACTGATCACTCGACTGTTTTAGAGCATTCCCATTCTTAACTCCCCCCCTCACATACACACACATTTTTAAATCCCGGGAAGTGGTTACAGCATAAAATGTGACAGAAGATGAGAGCTAACTCTGCAAGAAGTTTCTAGAACAAAGTGAGCCCAATTTTCCAATTTCCTGGTGAGCAAATGCACATGAACCATGAGGCCATTCGTTCCTGAGCCCTATAGTGTCCAGACAATTAAACTACATGAAAGGATTTTAAATATGTAATGTTCCAGTTGGGAACCTAATTGGTCTGATGCCTTTAAATTAAAATGCCCTCTGGACATACACCAATGTACTTCCATTCAGCAAGGGAGGCAGAAGGACAGAGGGCTGCCTGCACCCAAGTGATCTTGGGCAAGTCTGGGGCCCTCTCTCTAAGCCTCAGTTTCCCCCTTGTGTAACTGGGGGATGACTATAGGACTGGAGTGAGGATAGGGTGGTCCAGGGGGAACGCTGATTAAATCCCTGCATTCTAAGCAAGGGGGTGTGCAAGCAAGAGCCAGGGTCCCCTTTCCAGACCTTGTGTTCCCTCACTTTAAAATGAGAGCAAGAGCTGGGGAGATAAGGGAACAGGGCATAAGATGTAAGTTGAAGGGAAGGAAAAGGGTTTCTGAGCCGTCTTTCCCACTGAGCACCTCCTGTGTTTCAACAGAAATCATCTTGTCAGAGGGTCTGGTTTGTTTCTCCCTGGCTGTGGTGTGTGTGCGTGTGTGTGTGTGTGTGTGTGTGTGTGTGTGTGTCTCCTCTGTACCACTGAGTTCCCTGCACCCAGCTGCTATGCCTAATTCACCCCAGTTCTCCCAGGGTCTGGTATGCGTGCTGGAGATTAGTGTTTGTTGAGTGAATCACCGAGAGCAGAGGCAGCAGCTGTCTCAGAGCTGGTGAAAACGATGAGCCTGTGGGAGTCCAAAGACCGGCCCCTCATGGCCGTGGGGAGACCCATGGTGGAATTCCAGCTCAGCCAGCCACCAGCCACGTGGCCCAGGTACCTTGCTTATGGTCTCTGAGCTCCCGTTTTCCCGTCTTAAGTGGGAGCCTGAGACATGGGCCTGGAAGGCGCAGCACCCAGCCAAGCGGCTGGCGCAAAGTGGTCACTTGCCCAGTTCGGTCTCGCCTGTGTCTCACCGACCCCACCTCCGTCTACAGGACCCAGGGCCCTGTGGTTTCACCTTTCCTCTGGTCACCACCCAGGGAGGGAGAATCCGGGGCGGCTGGGGCCACCTGCTGTGTTCTGATTCCCAGATTTGATGTGGCAGCTGGGCTCAGGTCCAACAGTTCACAGGACTCTCCGTCATTCACCCTCCTGACACAATCTCCCAGCCTCCCTATCGGCCCCACCCCTCCCTACCTTGTCCATCTTCCATGCTGGCTGCCGGAGTCACTTCTCTGAATACCCCCGGCTTCCCCTCCCAGTGCTCCAGGAGCCTCTGGACGAACCCCATAGGGCTTCTCACCTGGACCCTGCCTTCCCCTCCAGTTGCTCCTTCCGGAGGTCTGGCCCATCTGCCCTCCACCTCCCTGCTTTTGCATGTGGAGCTGACTTCGCTCCCTGGCATGCTTCTCCACACTGCCTCCCTCGGGATGCCTGGTGAACAACTGCTCACCACTCAAGATTCAGCTCAAATGGGCATCCTTCTCTTAACCATCCCCGCGTCCTCTTGAATCCATAGCCGCTCTCTGCTCCACCACAGCATCTCACGCACGTCTATCTCCAGGAGCAAGACCGCATTGTACAGCCAATGCGGATCCGTTCACCTGCCTCCCTGCCCCCTGGCACTGGGCTTCCCCCAGGAAGAAATTCAGACTTATTCTCATCTGGGTTCCCCAATTCCCAGTTTGGCACACGGTAGGTATTCCTAAGATGCCAGTCCTCTCTGTCCTCCCTGCCTGATAAGACCTCTGGAGCCTGCCCTCTGCCTCCATTCCTGAAGGTTCTAGGTCCTCTGTTCTCTGGGCCAACACCTTTACTGTCCCACCAGGGCTCCTCTCAGCTTCGACCGGCTGCCATCCCCCAGAGTGGCCCCCTCATCTCTCCCCTCTCTTTGTTGACAGCGTTGGGTGCCATAACCTCGGGAAACCCAGCCAGGGTGACCAAGCTGACCATGCAGGGGGGACAGATGATCCAAAGATCCTGGCATTGTCTTTTGCTCTGCTCCCCACATCCCCTGTCACTCCCTGAGAGAACATCACGGTGACTGACTGCTTTAGAGGCCCACAGACCTGGGAGTGAGTTCCCGCTATGTCACTCACATTCTTTCAGACCTTGGGCAAATAACCCCACCTCCGTGAACCACTTTCCTTTTATGTGAAATGGGGTAAGAGCATTGCGCGCCCGTGAAGGTCGTGGTGAGAAGGTGAAGTGTCTATCCCGCACCTGCACAGCGCCAGGGGCCAGCGAGGGTGGCTTCTGCCACAGCAGTGTTATGACTAAATACTGAGCCAGAAGGGCCACCTTTGTGCTGTCCTTCTGGAGCACTTCAGTGGGGGTGGCAGCTGGGTAGGGGAAGAGACTCACTTAGACCCCCCCCCTCCCCAGGGGGGGAAGGCATCTCGGGGGGACTTTAGTGGGCTGGGGGACTCCCAGCTCAATGCCTTCCCGCTTTTCCAAAGAAAGGTCAACCCAATAGGACCCAGATGTGACGTGCGCACCACCCCCATCCTCACCCCCACCCACCCACACACACCCTACAGCCCTCGGGAGGGTGGAGTGACTCATCCCCAGGTCATTCAGTCACTGAGCCAGCAGTTGGGACTGCCAGGGGCCTAATTTCCTCTCTTCCTCTAGACTTATCCCACCCCCAGGTCTCCTCCCACTCTCGACCCCTGCCCCTTTCCTGTGCTCTGATGTGGGAGGGAGAGTGCCATTGATATTTTTCCAAATTAAAAGTAGAGCACACTTGGTTTCTCCTGTGGGGGAACAAGGCTGAGCCAAGCAGCAGGCCCTGGGCCCAGCCCCAGAAACTTCTCCCATGCGGCTTCAAGCCCAGTTCACTCCCACTCCTCACCCTTATACTAAGGGCCCCTCCCCACTACTAGACAGCCCTGTGCTGGAGCACAGAGATCGGAAATGAGGGGGGGAGATGCAAACAGAGGTTGATTCCCATCATGCATCAGGCCTTGTAGAACCCAAAGGACAGGAGAGGAAGGGCACTCAGAACCTAGCATGTGTGACCTCTCTGGAGTGCCAGACCCCACGCCAGGGCAGGGAGATGGAAGAGAGAAGAGAGGGAGGAAGGGAACAGGGCAACCTGCATCGGGGCCCAATGATGGGCCAGATACACAATCTCCACACGACCCTGCCAGACGGTTGTGACCATCTGTGAGACCAAGAAGTAAGGGAAGGTGATCTCCCCAGTGTTTCACCTCTAGAGAGCTGGGAGTCAGAATGTACCCAGATCCACCTGTCTCCATCGTGGCAGATGACGGACACACATGAGAAACCAAATCACTGGGGCACAGTGTGAAAAGGGCCAATATTGCCAGGCAAAAGATGCTCTGGGAGGTCAAGAGACAGGCTGACCTAGGGGTGCTGAGGACCAGGAAGGATTTCATGACGGTCATGATGTTTGCCCTGTATCTCAAATGGCGAGTGTGTGGGAATAGGTCAGGAGGTCAACAGGGCAAAGAGCAGGAGGAAAGGCACAGAGGGTTCCAGCAGTGGGGGTGGGGGGCACAGAGGACATGAGTCAGGAATCTCCAGCGAAGGGTGGAATTGTGGGAGAGGCACTCAATGGTCCCTGCTGTCTTTCCTGATAACTTAGACCTCAGAAGTCATTCTGTTTCCAGAAAATGAGACTCATAACCCCCAAAATAACATCAAACACCTAGAACCGTCCTAAGCACTCAATAAACATTAACCTGTTTAATCCTCACGCAACCCTAGGAGATAAGTACTATGATTCTCCCCATTTTATACGTACGGAAACTGGCCCGAAGAGGTTGGGTAACTTGTCCAAGGCACACAGCAATGTAAGTGGTGGGGCTGGAGCCAACCTAGGAGGCCGGCTCCGCAGGCATGCCCCACTCACCACTCTGCTCTGCCGTCTCTGTAGACCCACCTTCCTCCCCTAAATGGTCCATCTCTGCTGTTCTCACCCACCAGACTGCAGGCACCTCCAAGCAGACGAGCAGAGCAGATGCTGTGCCTTGTCCTCCCCCTGGGTATCCCCCTGCCACACCTCACCAAGGAAAAGAATCTGACTGGTACATGAAGACCTGAAGGGAAAAAGTCCCAGTCGCTATCCAGTTTGGGCTAGGAACCAACAATTTGTTGACTTAATCAGGCCAATGCAGAAAGGTGTTGTCATGGTGGTGAGGTTTCTATTCCAGGCGGCCAGGCTGTAATTAAATGTCCTGACCTGCACACCTCCAATTACTGCACAAGAGCTGGTTTCCCAGGCCTGTTAACCAGCAATTACAGAACCTTCCACTGAAATTCCAAATCACTGAGTAAAGGTCTCTTCCTTTATTTATTTTTTGGATTTGGGAGTAGAAGTGGGATGGAATATTGCCCAAAGTACAGGTGACATCCACTATTCAAAATAGGGTTATTCAAATAACCAATCTGAAGCAAGCAACGCCACCCTCCATCCTTAGAAGCTGTTATAAGGGCTCCCATTTATGGAAGAGCTGCCTATGTGCCAGGCACCCGTGTACGTGCTTTAAATGTGTTATATGATTTGATCCTTATAATAATAAACCTGAGAAGTAAGTATTATTGTTCCCATTTTATAAAGGAATAAGCTGAGAACCAGAGTAGTTAAGTAATCTTCCCAGGGTCACACAGTATACTTAGAACATTCAGGATTTATAGCCAGGTCCGTCTGCCTCCGAACCCTGGGTTCTTCCTGTCAAACTAGGCGGTTTCAAGTTAAGAAACCTAGTTTGAGATTTAGAACAGGGCTTGCTATGTACTGTGCAAGGAGTGCTGAAAAGTCCCAAATATTCCTTTCTCCTAGCCTATCCCTGAAGGCCCAGTAGAGGAATGGGTCTCTTCTAGTCCTGGGATGGAATCCTGGGATGATCACTGCGTTAGATTAATAATCCTTCACCATTAATGACTGAAGCAGCTTTTGACGTTGACAAGAGAGATTTGGAAGAGCTTGAGGACATTAGGACCTTGAAACAGAAATGGCTGGTGCCAAAGGCAGTCAACACATCACCGCTGGCCATACGATGCTCATGGCAGGCATCACTAATCAGTCAGGACCCTCTTTCCCCAGGGCCCCAGCATAGCCTCAGGCTCCTTCTCAACACAGCTGATTCCTCCAGCGGATTGAACTGTCCCCAGAGATGGAAATTATTCCCTCTCTGTCTTTGACATACGGTGACTCTATTCCCTACATGCAAATCAAATCACGCCAGAGTCCACACCTGGCTGGGGACTTTCCTAAACCTATCAATTGTTGTTGTTTTTTTTTTAATGCCTTGTTCCAGAAGAGAAATAGCCAAACCATATGCCCATGTGATAGGAAAGAGCAGCATACACGCACACGCCAGATGCATGTGGGTGCATCTCCCCAAACTGCAGTCGGTCAGTTTTTATACCAAACTTAATCAGGCTCTGCTCTTCAGGGCCAAAAGCCAACCACAACCATTTCAAAGCCTGGTCTCGCCCTATGTCTCCTAGACAGTCCCCTGGCAACCCACGAGCACTGGATGGATTGGTGACTAGAGAAACCCACACACCCACAAGGCCCAAACAGCACACCCACCGCCAAGCTTGTCCCAATTCTTAGGTTCTGCCTCCGAGCGGGCAACAACCCTTTCGATTTCTTATGTCACATAACGAAGTCTCCTCCGCCATGAGGAAATGCTACCAACCACCTTTAAGACAGCAAAACTCCACAAACTCCCTAGTCGCGGGGCCTTGCTGACCCAGGACCAGTGCAATGATCTTTCCTGGGTGCCGGGAAGACTGCGTCCAGGCAGAGGGCAGATCCCCCATCTCCATCCCGTGCTCTGGCTTGCCATCTGCCACCATCCCCTCTCTGGGGCCTCCAGCTCGAAGACACACACGCCCTCCCAAGGAGGACCACGGCAGAGGGGGGCTGGCCCCGCAGCAGGCTACCGCCTCACCCTGAGCTAAGACGCCTGCCTCAGCTATTTGGAACCCCCTTGGAGCTCTCCAAGGTACTGACCCTCATTCCTGCCTGGGCCCCTAAAAACAGTGTGGTGGTGAACAGTGGTTATTCAAAGTTCATACATACGATCACGTTCCTTAAAAAAAGTAATCTAGTCAGAATAAATTTAGCTTTATTGTTGTACTATTTGTGTCTCATAGAAATACGTCTGTATCTATATTCTTATCACTTAGAGAAGTAGCTTTCTAAATTTTTACCCCCCCCCTTATAATGTGGATGCTTTTGAGAAGCCAGGAGACCTAGGTGGCGCCCGGGCCATGGGTTTGCCTACAATGGCCCTGAACCTTTGATTTCCCCAGGTTCTCACTTGCTCGCATCTCGCCTGTGCTATATCTTGGCCTCGGGTACTTCCCAACCCCTCCCCAGAAGCTCCAGACCCCTAGGATGCTCCCTTTCAGTCTTTACAGCGCTTATGACTCTTTTTTTGACCTATCTATCCTCCCACTTAGCTGCATCTTCCAACGACTGGATCCTTTTTATACTTGCTGCCTCGTGTGGCCCTCAGTGTTTATCGCCCTCTGGATTCGTAATGAATAACTTCCTGGATGTAACCCTGTCTCTTAAACCCTTGGCCTGACCTGCTCTCTGTGGCCCCTTCTGCCGGCCAACAAGCTGGGGTCTCCTCCTGATGGGGGTGGGGGGCAGGGGCCAGTGGCCTATGCTGGTCTCAGAGCAGACATCACTGGAAACGTCAGGATCCATGTCTCCTGTTTGTTTGCTCACTTGTTTGCTGTATTTCCTAGAGGAAATGAGTCTGGTGGCGACTCTGGGTTGCATTTGCCACCTCACCCCAGCAAAACACAGCAGTGACAATGAAAGGTTCTTTTGGACACCATTTTGCACTGTTCTAAGCATTTCACATGCATTTGTCTATAACTCAGGTGCTGGCACTATCTCTTTTTTTACAGATGACAGAGAAGACACGGAGCAGTTATATGACTCACCCAAGGTCACCCATCTGGTCCGTGATAACCCCAGACCACACACCCAGGCTGGGCCCCTCCAGAGACCCTGCCCTTAATTGTTGTATGCCACTGCCTCCCACTGAACTCAGGGTGTCTTCAGGGGGTGAGAAACAGCAGAACATCAGGAGAAGGTGAGAAACAGCAAGGTGAGGCTTAAAACTAGGAAAAGGGTGAGTCCTTTTATTTAGGGTCATAGTAGAGTCCACAAAGAGGGGCAACACTCACAAAAAATAGCAGCTATCCCTATTGTCATTGTAAAGACAGGTCCTTCCTCCCGAAGAGACATATACTTTAGAGCTAGAAAAATTGTCTAATTTTAAAGGATGAGCAAGCAGAGGCCCAGAGAAGCCCCCAAGTGCCCAAGTTATCAAGAAGAGTGCCCAAAGGCACCTGCTTAAAAAGATAGCTAGATACTCAGTCCATTCTTTTTTACAATGGTATAAAGAACCCCCAAGATGATATTTTAATAAACAAAACAACCCTGGTCATTAAACTATCTGCTGCCTTGAGACAGACGCAGTGGCATACAGAACCCGGGTATGTGAGGCGGGCTGATCACAGTGCACTGTCCTCAAGGGGGAGCCAGAGTCAGTCCTTGTCTTTCTTCACACACACAAACACAAGAAACACAAGCGCGCGCTTACAACTCCATCTCGGCTTGAAATGCACAGATGTCTAACAGGATGCCATGGATTTGGAATAAATAGAGGATAAGGCCAACTGGGGAAATGTCTGAATTCTAGACACTGCTCAGCAGCGTTCGAGCATCCCCTCTGCAATGCCGGGTCACATCTGTATTGTGCTCCCCAACGCACACACCGTTTGACAAGGGACGGCGACACGTTTGTTCGGGGAAGGGACGCTACCAAATCCCAAGACTGCTGGGAGGACCTGAGGCTCCTGCGCCCAGAGAAGGCAGACCGCTGGGCTGAGAAGCCCACTACTCAGTTTCTCCATCCGTACAATGAGAAGCAGCCCCTCTGTGAGACACATGAGACAGAGCAGTGAAGGTTCTCTGTTCTACAGATGCCGCTTGTTAGGATGGGCCAGGGGTCCACTCCACCTTGCTCAGACCACAGCAGTTTTCCGGACCTGACTAAACCCTGCCATGACCCCATGAGCCTGTGCTCACTGGGCCTCAGAGGCTCTTAGAGCAAGCAGGAGTCTGTCTCCAGGTCCTGGTGCAATGCCTTTGTTATAGACATGAGAACTTTATGGTCCCAGATCCTGCGACTAGATGCCCATCTAGTCCTCTTTCCATTTGTCCTGCAACTTTGGCCAGCAGACGGCGCACTGCTGTCAAACACATTATGTCTTTGTGGTGACCCAGAGGCAGCATTGGCAGGACAGCCCCCACACAGGGACACGCACATCTGCCAAGCAATTATCACCAGCTGTTCTTCCTCCCAAACACACTGGGTAAGACCCAGCGACATAAGGGAGCCTGAGACACCATGAGACACATGCTATCTTCTGGTTGTCTCTTCCTAGCTATTTCTCTCCCCGGGACCACAGCGAGTAGAAACTGCTGTGGAAATCTCTCTGCCACTGGCCATACAGAATATATCTTTTAGCCTAAAACGAGAAGCCTTAGAGTCACAGAGCCATCACATCAGAAGGGCTACCAGAGGTCATTAAGTGCCCTCTGACCCTGCGTATGATGCTCCATTGTTCAGTAAGTAACTCTAAACACAAGGGATGGTTAAAATAGGAGAGCTGAGGAACCCCATGCCAGGCCACACAACACCCTTCCTTTAATTCCGGGTCAGAGCAGAGGGGCCTGAATGCTGGGCCCTTCCTAGCCAGTCCTTCCCAAAAAAGGCACATACAGAAAGGCCCATGACAGTTGGTGTCTCACAGACTCAGCACACCTCATAACGAAGACAGTAGGCTCTTCCCCAACCATTCAGCATGGTGGCCTGGGCCTCCCCACTTAAGGGATGCTTTCCTGCAGCTACCCACAGCAGCCCCTGGCTGACCCCTGCACAGCCCACCCTCGAAGAAAAAAGCTTGATATTCTTGACCTTGGGCGCTGTTAGTTCTGCTGTCTGAAGGAAATCACCAGAAGACACTGAATAGTCAGAGCCAAGAAGACAAGGACTTTTTTTGGCCGTGGATGAAATTCAAGCCCCAGTACGTCATGTCTGTGAGGCTTGTGGAAAGCTGGCTTCTGACCACAGAGGTTGGAGGAGAGTGTGTCCCTCAGCCAGCACTCAGCAGACATTTATCTGGCATGACCTCTGAGCTCGCCCTGCCAGGGCTGGAGCCGCCTGGAGAGCAGCGGGGTCATGGGATGGCCATCCCTACTCCCTCCCCATCCTGGTCAAGCCAATGTTCGCTTCATGTGTACCGCAGCCAACATCTCAGTTACATTCCACAGATGAGGAAACATAGGCCCAAAAAAGTCACGGGAGATGCCCAAAGTCATACAGCCGAGAGGATGCAGAACCAGAACTTGAACGCAGGCCTTGCTTCTCCAAGGCCAGTGCCTCCCCCCCCCCCACCCAACCCTGCATTAAAGCCATTAGCTTATATAACCTGGGTGGAAACTTCCAAACTCTATTTCAGAAGCAAGAGTTGGCCTAAAATACGCTAGGCTCAATCCCCGGTGCCTCCCACAGCATGCTAATCTTGTAATTATTAGTCACTTGTGATCACTCTCCATGGCGCTCCCAAATGAAAGCTTTATTATGCATTAATATGTTTTAGTCCCACAAATATTTATGTTTCAATTCCATAGGGATTTATAGGAACCAAAGAAGTTAGTTTCCCTCCTTTAAATGGACAAATGCTTCTTCTTTTGGTAAATCCATTTGTTCAATTGCCCACTGCCTAACACATTTATTGAGTGTATATTTTATACTCAGCACTGTTGTGGGGTCTGGAGATACAGCAGTGATCATGACAGATCAGGCCCTTGCTAAGACAGAGCTTACATTTTAGCAGAGGAGACAGACAGTGAACAAGTAAACAAATAAATAAGATAATTTCAGGTAATAAGTGTTATAAAGAAAGTAGAACAGGAGCACCAAGAGACAACCTGATCAGTGAGAAGAAGCCAGCCGTGTGAAAGTCAGGCAGCAAAAAACAGCAGATGCAAAGGTGCTGAGGTGGCAATGATCTCCGCCAGTGTTGATGGGACTTCGAGAGCTCCGTGAAAACAGCAGAAGATAAGATAGGCTGATTCATACAAGACTTCTCAGGCCAAGAAGAGAGGTTTGGATTTTATTTGAGTTACATGGAGAATGTCCTCCCAGAACTTAGGACTCAAACTGCCTGCAGAATTAAACCACTAAAACCCACACACTGTTGTAACTAGGCACCTGTCGATTCCTGGAGTGGAGTACCCAAGAGCCATGAAGCATTCTAGACTAACCAAGGTGGTCTCAGAGGCAGGGCCAGAATTAGTGTGTAGAAAGTGGCAGACCCAGCATTTGAACCAAGGTCAGCCTGATTCCACAATCCTGATTCTTTCTCCACTCCGGCCTCTCAGGAGCTCCCATGTAAAGCTCAGATAAAGATAACAAGGAGGAAAGATGAATTCCAACATTTAACAGAAAGCATAGTCTTATGCAGTGCTTTCCTCATGCACAACGGGAGTGGGTACATGGAACACAGTCCCAGGAGTAGATCGCTCAAACCTAACGAGACGGGAAGCCCGGCATTTCTCTTATTTCAGAACAAATCCAGAAGGCAACTTTTAATCCACTACTAGCATCCATCTTTACAGCACCTGTTGGCAATTCACAATGTGTTTTCACACGTGGTTCTCATAGCCCCACGAGAAAGATGGGATAGAAAACTGAAATCCTTTTTTTAAGATATTATTTATTAATTCGAGAGAGAGAGAGAGCACGAACAGAGGGGAGGGGCAGAAAGAGACGGAGAAGCAGGCTCCCTGCTGAGCAATGAGTCCGATGCAGGACTCGGTCCCAGGACCCTGGGATCATGACGTGAGCCGAAGGCAGACGCTTAACCGACTGAGCCACCCAGGCGCCTGAAAGCTGAATCCCGAACAATGCCAACTTGCTTCATCTCGAGGTGCTGCTGCCGTCCGCCAGCACTGCCCACCTGGAAAGTTCTCCCCCAACCTTTGGCTCAAGTGCCACAGCCTCCAGCACGTCTGCTCTGATCATCTCCGTCTCCTTTCAGGCCAGAGTAGCCCTCACACTCACCGCGCTGTATGTATCCGATAGCTTCTATGTCGGCCCCTCCAAACCGTGAGCAAATTGAGGCCAAGGATCACGTCGTGTGCTGTCAGACTGCTGGAGCCCATCACAGCACTCAACACAGAGCAGACGTTTGTAGAATGCTTGTTGATGAATCCACTGCCGGCCGGGAAAGGATTCTTGCCAGTGCAAGAATGGCAAAGCTGAGACCCACGTCCAGGTCACAGACCACATGTCAGCCGTGAGGAATACCCATATACTAGAAGGTCAGGACAGAGGCGATGGAGACGTGAAAGGGACCGTGGAGGCAGTGATGCTGGAGAGAGGAGGCTGGACCAGAGGAACAGTAAAGAAGCTCAGCAGAGTGGGGGGGCAAGGATGCGCAGGGAGGGGGCAGGATTTGGAGAAAACCGGGCGGAAGTGAGTCAGAGGTGAACTACCTAAGGGTCCACATGTGGGACACTGGGGAAAGGAGGACACGGCCTGCTGGGATGTGAGGCTGAGCAGGGGACACGGGGAGTCTGTGCGTGTTCAGCTCGGCTTGTCAGTGTGATCCTAGATCACCGAGAGGACCTGTGGCTCGAGGCTACATTTGGACACACGCTTAGTACTTGATAATTACAACCAGGAAGGTGCTGGTTATGCTAAGGTAGGCAAAGAAAATGAAGAGCTCCCAGCAGCTGCAGAAGGGCCTTTTCAAAACCATACAACCTCATCTTTCAAACATCCACAGGGTTTCTGCAGCATTCATGGCATTCTGGGAGGCACTACCGCCTTCCTTCGTAAATCCAAATGCTGCTCTGGCGGCCGAGTGTAGAACTGCCCTCTTTGGAAAAAGCAGTGTGGGGGGAGGGCTCTGGAAAGCATGGACGCTGGAGGGAGACTGACCTGGGTTCCAAACCTGACTCTGCCCTCTGAAGCTGAGAGACTGTAGGCCAGCTCTACCATCCGGGGGAGGATACCACGGCAAAGTTGGACATATGGAGAGCAGAAGAAGGTATCTGTGAGTCCTACATTCTACAGAAGGTAGATTCCTAGAATCTGTAGGAACTCCTGTCGAACCAATTAGAAAGGACAAGAAGTTCAACAGAAAAATGGCAAAGCATATGAGACCCAAGGGGAAATTCACAGAAAGGGAAATCCAAATGGATACCCGTGTTTTAAGAGACCTCCAAGCTTATTAATAAGAAAAATGTCAAAATAAATGCAATAAGATACTATTAAACCCTTATGTTGTAAGTATTGGTAATAGCTGCGTTGGTAAGTGTGTAGGGAAATGGGAATCTTCATGCCCTGTTGGAAGGAGTGCAAACAGGTGCAGACATTCTGGAAAACAATCTGGCAGGACTTAAACAAATGTTTATCTTCTTTGTGACCCAGAAAGTTTATTCCCAGCTATAAATCCCAGAGACATGTTCACAGGGTTCTTTAAGGCATCTTTATGAATAAATTCTTAAGTATCATTTCTTGTGACCAGAGATGGAAGGCAATGTTAGTGCCCAAGACTAGGGGAAAGGCTGAGGGGGAGTTACGGCCAGATTTGGTACACCACTGAATACCATGCATTCATTAGAAGCCGTCAACAAGATGTACCACAGCATGGGGATATCTTGACAGGTAACACTGAAGGAAAACAGTCAGTGGTAGGTAACATGCTCATTACCTTTCATAGGACGAAAGAGGTGTTCGCACCTTGTGCACCAGCTGACGCACTATGGGCAACTAATAAATATTGGTTCTTTTCCTTGTACATTTCCAGCCCCATCCCTCCTTCTATACCTTTCTCTGACTATCCCATGGTGGCGTTTAGGGCACCCAACGAGTTTCTCAAGGTCTCCAGGGTACTTTAAATATTCCTGTCTAAAGGTGTTGGAGATGTGTTACATGATTCTGTGGCAAGGTTAAGTCCGGAGAAAGAGTTTTAAATATCAGTAGCAATGAAACCTTGGCCTGAAATCCCCATATCCGGTGAAGGAGTGAGCGTGGAGCCAACCGGCCGGATGTTATTATTATTTCCATTTTACCGACAGGGACCAGAAGCACAGAGAGAATCTAAGTAACTTCCCCGAGGCACCTACTAATAAATTATAAAACTGGTCTTAAAGCTCAGGCAGCTTGAATCCAGAGCCCACACTCTTTTTTGTTTGTTTGCACATTTTACTGCATGTGTGCGTGTATGTGTGCGAGGCGATCTTTCAAACATACAGGAGCGGACACAGACTAATAAAAAGAATACATTGTGCCCATCACCCGGCTCTATCCAGCCCTTTGCCGTTTAACCACAAAGCCGTTTCATTGTCAATAATGTTTATTTGTTCCCTTTGTCTTTTTTTTCCCCCTTGGTCTGTCCTGCCAAATGATTCTCTGTATCTTCTGTTTTCCGGATTAGTTGGTCTTTTCTATTGGTTGTTTATTTCCTATTTCACTAATTCAGTCTTTAGCATTTCCTTTCTTCTACTTTCTTTGAGTTTACTCTTTCGTTCTTTTTCTTACTTCTGACTTGGATTCTTCCTTTCCAGTATCAGCATTTGCAGCTCTATCTACATTTTCCTCTCAAGGTTGTTCTAGCCATTAAGATTTCTTTTTTGAGTCACTAATTACTAAGATTTTTTTCCTAATATCTGTCTTCTGGGTGGATTGGTTGGTTATCTTTCAATTACTGATTTCTGACTTAATTGCTTTACGGTCAGAAGTATATAGGACACTGTTCTGCTTCCTGTGGTTAGAGAGGGGGTATTAGTTACTTTTATTACTTGAGATTTGCTACATGATTGTCAGAGGCAGGGCTTTGCATAAACACTTTAGATCAGCGAGCGGTCAACACATGATCTATAAAGGCCAGATGGTAAACTTTTGCAACTTCACAGACACAGTCTGTCACAGCTATTCAATGCTGCCTTTGTAGCCCAAACGCAGCCATAGACTATACTAAATAAATTAATACGTCTGCGTTCCAATAAAACTTTATTTACAGGAGAGGCCGTGGGCTAGAAAGAGCTCACAGCTCATCATCTGCTGACTTATGCTTCAGATTGAGCTTGTGAACTGTGCTGCTCAAATATTCTGTACCCTTAATAATTTCTTTTGTCTATCAGTCGTAGAGAGTTGCTTCTCCGTTTATAACGGACCTGTCCCTTGTCATTTTGCCAGTGTTTGCTCTACGTATTTTGGAGTTACGTTATTAGGTGAAAACTAGTTCCAAAGTATAGCAGCTTCACGAACCCTTTTTAAAAATCCTTAATATTCTTTGTTAACGGGCTGTTCTCTGATGATAATATAGTTATATCAGCTTTGTTAGTATTTGCCTGGCAAATAGCCATCTATTAAAATGTAAATGTTTCAAGTATTTATTTTATGTTTGCTTATCTCCTCAATTTTCTACTCTTTTTTGGGTAAAAGACAGTCCTGTGGTCACTTAAGACACAACATAAAATATTAATTTAAAAATGTCTAGTTCTAGAAATTAATCCATTCCAATGTTAGCTCCTTGCAGGAAGACATTCTTATGTGTTTTGTTCACTGCTAAATCCCCAGTGTGGGGCATTGCCTGCCACAAAACATGCACTCAATACATCTTTATTACATGAATGAACACAAGTGACTCTTCATTTCAAGGTAAGACAGCTTCTGTCCCTAAACAGGCAGGCAGCAGGTGGTGTCTCCCCTCCCTAGCTAGGGCCTGTGGCAGGTGGGACTTGGGGTGAGGGAAGGGAGATATGGTGAGCTTCTTTTTCCTTTTCACCCTTTTGTCTTTAGTTTATTGAGCAGGGCTTCAGGCTCTTCTGAGGGGTTGCAGTACCGAGGGGAGGAGAAGCAAGGGCAGGAAAGTTCTTACTGGGCTACTGGCTAACCCTACAGCTTTGCGTTCTCTGGGCCAAGCAGATGTTACAGCTGATTCTAGCCTCAGAGAGTTCCCCAGGGGACTCCTCTGGCTGCAAGTCCCCTAAGGTAGAGAGTGCGTCCTATCCCTCTAGCTGCCCCACTCTTCAGCCCCAGTCCTCCAGAGGTCCATGTCACAGAGAATCGCCCTGTCCTCTCACGCAGGCCTAAAATATTAAGGCTCCCATGTGGCTCTGTCTGCATGATCCACACCCTGTCCAAAGAAACCAGTCATGTGTTTTTTGCCTTGCTGCAGAGGGAACGCGGGCACTTCCCAAATACATTCCCGTACTCTCTCTTCCCTGCCAAAGGCCACTTTAGCATCTCAGTCTTACGCCAAACATGAGAGCAGAAGCTGGACACAAAATCAGGCTCTCTGATCAGGCCCGCTGAAGAGTCTCCCTGGCCCGCCCCAGCACCGTTCACGCTGAGGGTGAACTGAGAGGGGAGGCACCCTCACGTCTCCATCCTGACGGGACCAGACTTCAGCAACTCTCCCAAAGTCCTCCCCACAAAATCCTTTCTTCAAAATCCTCACCCTGATCCCTTTTAACATACTGGATGTTGCCGATGGGTCTCAGAGTCACGTGAGAAAACAGAGTCATGGTCAAATATTTCCTTTGGAAACTCTGCCTTCGGAACCAGCACTTCATTTCGAAAGCAGCATATGATTACTTCTTGGAGCCTCTGTCAAAACTTCCATTTAACATCCTGTTTTAGTTGTACACCCTAATGCTTCCCTTTGTGGTTGACACTTAAAATGTTTAAATGCACACAAAGTCTGAAGTTAGCTCTATTCTTCTGCTGAATCTCACAGAACTTTAGAATGTTTCAATGTCCCCGAAAAGCTCTTCACCTTAAAATTATTATTGTTCAATATTTTAGTTCTAGCTGGCTTTTATACCCTCAAATTTGTGGTTATTGTTGTTTTAAAAAGTGAATGCTTCTTTCTACGTATTCCCATGTTTACCAGTCTCTGTGCCCAACGTTTTTCTCTCTTCCACCCACCTGGGTTCAACTTCTATCTTCCCAGAGTTTATTCTGTAGTATGTCTTATTTTATCCTATTCTTGAATGATAGGTTAGCAAGGTATAATATTCTACACTGTTCTTTTCTCTCGGAAATTGAAGTATAATTCCATGGGAGTGGTGGGGTGGGGCTTCCATTGTTGTTATGGCATCTAAATAAAAAAAAAATTTTTTTTTGTAGATGACGTGTTCTTTCTCCAGGTATTTTTCAATCCCTTTTTGTCATTGGTATTCTGCAGTTCCACTACAATATGCATAGGACGGTGTTAGTTTCACTTACCCTGAACACAAGTGACCCTGCTTGGAGATTATTGTGATTCCTTTAGCTACAGATTTACGTCTTCAACTACTGAAAGTTCTCGCCATTATTCATTTGTTTATCGCTTCTTCTCCATTCTTGATGATCTCTCCTTTTGGAATTCTTCTTAGACATACTTCCGACTTTCTTCTCTCTTTCATATTTTTTAACTTTCCTCTCTCTGTGCTACATTTTGATAATGTGGTCATTTCCTGGGTTCCACCTTCTGGTTTGCTGATACATTTTTCTTCTGTGTCCTACCAGATGCTTAATCCATCTACTGATTTTTAAAATCAGTAACTATACCCAAATGTAAAAGCACTAACTGAGCTCCTGGTATAGCTGAGTAAGTCCCTAAGGTACTGACCCTCTTTCAGATAGCAATTATATATTCAAAACAACAACAAGCAATGACCCAAAGGCATTGGAGAGTGAAAACTCAAAATAGACAGAGTCTGGAGGGGAGCCGACACTGGCGTGGGCTAACTTTCACACATTTGCAGCTCTTAGACTAATGGCAGGCCACATCACCTTGGGGGTGGCTAAAACTCCTATACTGGCAGTAACAGGAAGTGATTGGGGGAATCCCAGGAAAGAGAGATCCAGAAACGTAGTCCCAAATTAAAATTTCCACCCAAATCTCTGGATCCATTAACCAAGCATATGCAGATTAGACCCTGAGAAGCCTTGGTAAGGACAAAGAAATAGACTGACTTTTAAATTGCTACCCAAGAAACTGAGTTTTCAGCTTGGATCCAACCAAGTTAATTGCCTGCTAAAATAAGTGAGCAGACAAACAAACAAATCAACAGGCTCTTTGGAAGAATATGTAAGAATCCAGAATCTCTACCACAAAACGTTAGCAATATCCAGGATTCTTCACAGAGTTGTCCAAATTTCTTGATATATGAAGAAAGGAAAACATGATCTAGTTTCAAGAAAAAAAGACAATCAACAGAGAGCAACACCAAGATAATGCAGATATTAAACTTAGCAGACAAGAATTTTAAAGCAGCTGTCATAACTACACTTAATGATGTAAAAGAGAATATACTTACAATGAATGCGAAGATAGGAAACATCACCAGAGTATCATGAATTATAAAAGAAAAACCAGAAGGAAATTCTTAAATTATAAAATACAATATTGGTAATAAAAATGGACAAGTTTGAAAGCAAAATGGAGATGACAGATGAAAGAGACAATGAACTCAAAGACAGATCAACAGAAATTATCCAATCTCAAGAACAGAGAGAAAAAAGAGGGACAAAGAGGGAGNACAGAGAGAAAAAAGAGGGACAAGGAGAGAGAGAGAGAGAGAGAGAGAGAGAATCTCAAGCAGACTCTGTGCTGAGCATGGAGCCCAATGAGGGGCTCAATCCCAGGACCCTGAGATCATGACCTGAGCTGAAACCCTCAACTGAAAAGAGTTGGACGCTCAACTGACTGAGCCATCCAGGTGCCCTGAGGAAAAAAGATTTTTAAGAATGAACAGAGACTCAGGAATAGAAGGACAATACAAAAAGATTTGGCATACATAGTTGGAGTCCAGGAAGGATAAGAGAGAGAAAACGAGGGTAGGAAAAATATTCAAAGAAATCATGGCTGAAATTTTCCCAAATTTTGTAAAAGACATAAATTATAGATTCAGAAATCTCAGTGAACTTCAAACAGATAAGACATGTGGAAAACTATGCCTAGATACCTCACAGAACAGATAGAAAATCTTGAAAATAGCCAAAGAACAATGACACATCACATATAGAGCATCAAATTTCAAGTAACTGCCCATTAGAAACAATATAACGGCAGCCAGAGGACCGTGGAACAGATAATACCCAGAACTCTGTATTCATGAAAATATTCTTCAAGAATGAAGATGACCCAAAAACATTATGCTAAGTAAAAGAATTCAGACATGAGACCACATATTGCATGGACCCATTTAAATAAAATTTCCAGAAAAGGTAAATTTATAGAGGCAGAAAGTAGATTAGTGGTTGCCTGGGGCTGGGGACAAGAACAGAGATTAACTGCAAATGGACAAGAGGGATGAAATGTTCCCTGACCTGGAGTCATGGCTCATGGCCCCCAAATCCCTCCCCACCATGGGTTCCCAGAGCATACTTTCCACTTCCCATAATAACACTCAATGCTTATTGTAATTAGGTGCTTAATATCAGTCTTCTCCAGTGATTGTGAACCTCATGAGGACAGACTCCTCTATTTCCAGATTGTCTTTCTTGGTATCCCTAGCCCCTAACACAGTGCCTGAGAATGAAATCAGGGCTCAGTAAAAGTCTGTTGAATGGAATTGAAGTTCTCATTCCCTGTTGGTGAGCCCTTTCTGCAAACTGACGATTCTTTCATTTCAGATACATTTTCCTGTAACATGTTTTAGTAATTTTTCTCTTTCATTCGTTCCATTGTCTATGTGAAAATCACGAACTATAGTACTTTGTATTTTGTCTCTTCTCTATGACCATTAACTTTGTTCACACACTTCGCCCTTTCCTTCTGTATTTTATGTAATTCTGCCATGCCATGTCACTAATCTTTTGCAGTGATGGTTCTACTCCTTGCTATTTCCAAAGCACTCCAAGTTCTGCGATGGTACTATTATCATCAATTTCCTGCCTTAATTGTGCCAGTTTCTTGTTCATCTCACCGTTTACTGTCTCTTATTTTTCCTCTTGTTTCATAAGGTCCATTTTCACATGATTTCCTTCACAGTACAAAGGCAATTGGCTAAGACAATCATTTTCTGTATATTGGAGTAAATGTTCTTCCAAAATGAGCTCTTCCTTCATCTTTTTTTTTTTCCTGCCACATTCCATTTCTTCTTTTTGGAGGAGGCAAAGAAGAGGAAGCAGAATTTTTGCCTAGGTTTCATTTTCCTCCTGGTTCCTTGTCTTTGGTTCATGGCAGTTCTATCTGGGCCTGTTATTCCCTAAATGATATGGGTAAGTTCTCCTTAGGTTCCACTTCCCTCTTTCCTGGACACTGTTTGATTACTCTCCTTAGAACAGGAACTAGAGAGAGGAGGGTCCATGATTTGCTCAGTCCTTTGGCTGCCTGAGCAAGATGGAGAGGAGGGTGGGGCTGGCCCTTGGGCAGTCTCAGTCTACACCATTGTCTCTGGGCATTCACTCACTCTAACTCTGTTCCTAGTTCCAGACCAGGGCATTTCCTTGGGTCAGGTGTACCTCCAGCCTCTCTGAAGAGCTGGCTTCAAGTACACACGCCATTTTGATGGGAAAGTCCTCCTTCATCTACCTATCGTTGCCTAAGTGATTCCAAAGTGGAGTGCCTTCCAATAACCACCATCTTACTGCTCCCAGTTCTGTGGGTCAGAGATCTGTGAAGGGCTCAGTGACTGGGCAGCTTGACTGGGGATGAAGGGCCCAAGATGGCCTCACTCAGTCTGTTGGCTGGGCCCCTAGGTTCTCCTCCATGTGGCCTCTCTCTCTCTCTTCGTGTGGTCTTTTGTCCTCCATGGCTTCTTTCTCCAGCAAGATGACCTGGATGTCTTCACATTGCAGTTGGGTTCTGAGGGAACAGAAGCAAAAGCTGCCAGGTCTCCAAAGGTCTAGGGCTGGAGCTGACCGGTGTCACTGTCACCACATCGTATTGAGCAAAGCAAGTCACAAGTCATAAGACCAGTCAGATTCAAGGGACCCGCTCCTGGGTGGGTGGAGCAGTGGGTGTACAGAGGGACGGGAGGAACTGCTGACAGCCATCTAGAAGGACTACCACCACCCTTCTTTGTTCTGCTCATATTCCATGTTAATTCTGGAAAGACGGTGCCCCATCCTTCCCGTGGGGACAAAGAATGAATGGCTGAGTAGTCAGTGGTTCATCCGGCCTCCATCTTTGGATGCTAGTGCTTACCAGGAGAGGGAGGGAGGAGCTCCAAGAAAGCTGTTCTGCATTTTCCCCAGTCCAACCATACCCCTGAAGTCTCCAGACTGGGGGGTGTCTGTGGTTTCTCGAAATTTCCTTCACTCTTTTTTCCTCACACGATGCAACTTATCCAGAAAAAGGAGCTCTCCATTCACCCCAAACATCGTCCTGCCATTTGGTCTACGCTGCTCCGTCGGATGTGGTGGAGATCTGTCCCTAGTTGAAGCATTCGTGTCCTAGTCTTTGCTATTTTACTTCCTTTTGATGATTCTGTACAGTTCCACTCTCCCCAGTCCTAAGGACTGAACTGTGTCTCCCAAAATTCATATGTTGATGCCCTAACTGGTCTTGGTTAGAGTAACTCGACCAACGTCACACAGTGAGTGCCAGACTGGAACTCAGTCAGCCTGGCTACCAGGCCCATGCTCCTCGTTTCATGCTGGGAGGTCTCTGGTACCTTTCCTTTTGACATGCAGTTTCAGAGAGGAGGCAGCCTCCCGGACTTCCTCCCAGCTGGCGGCTGGTTGCTCCCGGCTCTGCCCTCTACCGCATTCTATGCTCTCCTTAAGCACCAACCACCCCAGAGTGGTGACCTCGGGGGGACGGACAGAAGAGGAATTCTGCCTCAACTGCACATTCCTTCCCAGCCTTTGGGGAGGGCAACAAAGACACCCAATTAACACCCAGTGTGTAGGTGGGTGGGGAGACAGCGGCTTTTGTCTGTCCTTCTGGTGTCCCTGGGAGTACACGCAGCTCCGTTTCTAGGCCCTGGTCATTCCACAAGGGCACTAGGACACCAGCAAACTCCTGCCAGCAGCTCAAAAGCACTGAGACAAAATATTTTAAAAATCCATTTATTTCTCTCTTGGCACATAAAAGGCTGGTTACTTGCTATTTCAAAGGAGGCAAGAGAAGCAAAGAGGCTGGTTTGTGGACTCAAGTAACAGATTTAATCTGCACAGGACTTTTCAGTGTTCAGAGCACGTTTCTGCCGACTAGCTTTATCTTCACGTCAGGCCTAAGCAACTAGAAAGATATTTTTGGTGTCTGGTCTATGTTGTTTGTGACAAGCTAGTCCTTCCCACGAACACAAGGAACATTAACTCACGTGAATGAGAATCAGAGTTAATATTTATCAGTGATCACCGATTCTAAGCCCTGCTCTAAATGTTCCTTGCATGCAATTAACTCCTCACTGCTTTTGACCTTGACCTCCAGAGACCCTTGGTTCCATAAGCGGTTCTACCTTCCTGCAGCCCTGAGGGATGAGCCACCCTCTGAACGATGCACCCAAAATTGTGCAGTGCGTGACCTGTACAATCAGACATGGCTACCCTGCTGGGCTATGCCACCGTTACCCCCTTGTGCCGGTATGGGACTTACTTGAGGTCTCCCCTCTCACAAGTGGGGCTTCCCCTTTCTTTTGCAGAATCTGTGAGCTTTCTGCATATTTTATCACTCATTAATCAACACTTTGTAAAAGGTTTATTTCTCTTTCCCACAGTTGCCTCCCCAGGTCCCTGTCACAGAGGCGAGGAGCTGAGAACTGTCCTGCTGCTGGGAGAGGCTGTATGAAGGATGGAGGCACTCTAAGAGCTGGAAGATCCTAAACAGGGTGCGTGGGCTGGAACTGGTAGCGGCAGTAATTCAGGGTTTTAAATATGTGTGCATGGGTGTGAGGTGCCCGAGGCAATGACAAAGTGGTTTATCTCATAAAACAATTAGGCTGAACAATAGAGAAAATAAAGGAAGAAGGGCACTAGACACCAGGTCAGGGGCTTTACTCTTCACGTACACAACCCCATTCAGCCCTAAGAAAACTGTCAAGTTCAAACTACTATCTACGTTTTACAGGAGAGGAAATGTAACCTCAGACATCATCACCCTTCTTCAAAACCCAGCTCAGGGATGTAATAATAAATATCAGGAGCCTTATATTCCCTTGGACCCAGTAACACAGTCCCAGGAATTTACGCTATGAAATAAGCAGAGATGGGCCCAAAGAACATGTGGAGGGATGTTCACTGCAACACTGCTAATGGGTCTTATTCATCATAATTAAGACTAGCAAAAACTAGGAACATCTTAAATGATCACTGGGGAAATGAATACTTGAGTTACGGTGGATCCCGATGACAGAATATCATGAAGCCACTGACAATCGGGTTTTTAAAATAATTGTCAATTATTAAATAGGAAAATTGTTCGTGAGTGGCTAAGAGAAAAATAAAAGAATACAACATTACATATAAGGTAAAAATCATTTCTAAGAATATGTGTATATACATACAGAAAAAAAGACGAAGGAAATACATCAAAACGTTAACAGGATATTAATTTAATGTATGTTACATTCGATACATGAAAGCATTAGAGTCACCAGTTGGTGGGATAGCGGGTGATTTCCTTTTCCTCTATATACTTATGTTTCTTTTGCAAATACTCTACAGTGAAACCTATTACTTTAATGGGGAGAAGTGGCGGTGACTCTGAAATCTGCCCAGGGGTCGTCTTGACTACCGGTGACTGCGGGTCCCCGCGCCCTTGGTACCAGCAGGCCGCATCACCCTGTTCCTTCTGCGGTGGAGAACCTGGGACCTCCGTACCACAGATGGAGAAAGTGAAGCCCAGAGAGGTGTTTTCTTCCCCAGGTCACATGGAACCCACATCTGTCTGCCTCCGAGGTCCCAGCTCTTTCCTCTTCCTGAAGCGGTTCCCTGCTGCCTCCACTGCACCTGGCCCGGAGGAACAGCTGCCCCAGAGCTCCGCGCACCACTGACGCAAGATTGGGAATTCTTCCCGAAACAGTCACGGGACCCGAGCCTGGAAGGAGGGAGAGGTGCCTGCTGGTCGTGCCACAAACCCAGACTATGTTTGCTTCTTCCGTTGGTCACCGGGGGTGTGCTGCTCAGTGTCTCTGCTGGCAACCCCTAAAACCTCAAGACACCTCATTTGTGTTCCTGCATCCGTTTCCACCCCTCACCCTATCGTCTGACTTTGTGACACCCCCCCCCGCTGCTAATCGCCAGCTCTGCCAAGTCACCGTCCCCCGCAATCTACTGCTCCTCTTATGCCTCCTTCTAGGTGAGCTGACTTTTACATCATTTCGGGGTACCACAGAGGCTCCAGGGAAGACACCCGAGGCGCTGCTGGTGACAGGCGGGCCGGGGACAGCGAGCCATGGGCCAGCCAGGCCTGCTCCCCTCTGCGCTCCGCCCATTCCAACCAAAGCAGGTCTTCCCATCTTTGGGTTAGTGCCGGGCTCTGTTTCAGGAAGAGACCCGAGTGGCTAGAGGCCACAGACCCGGATCATTAACAAATACACGAAACACTCCAATAGTTACATTACCCTCGCAGAACCGAGTCACGGCGCAGAACACGGGACGGCTCTTTCCAAGGCTGCACTTACGCCCTATTGATTCTAATTCACTGGGCCATTTCAGCAGGGCCTTTTCTAAAGGCTTATTGGGAGAGAGTGGAGGGGGAGAGAAGGCGGGCAGGGGAGGCACAGGCCCAGGACCCCCAGGACAGCTCTTTGGCTTCTTCAAACACCAGCATCAAAGAACACCTCCGAGAAGCACCTGTGACTTTACTTCTAGTTCCCCAACAGGCCATGACTCTGGTCTTCCTGCCTTCGCAAGGGCTACTTCCTCAGCCTTAAAAGCTCTTCCTGTACTTGCTTAACCAGCAAACTCCCCCAGTGTCACCTGGGATCCCCAAGCCTCTCTGGGAGCAACAGGCAGTACAGGGGCTCCTGGGAGGATGCCCAGCTCCCTGTGCAAACCTCGGAGGGGCGGTCACAGTCGTGAGTTAGCTGGATGCCCCTCCGCTTGTCCTTTCCCATGCCAGGCTGAACGCTACCTGAGGACATGAGCCCACCCTTGTCACCTCTACACTCCAGTCCCAACCCTGGGCCTGACCTCCTGGCCGCAGGTCCTTCACACGGAGTCAGGCAGTCCTGAGTTGGAGCCTGGGCTCCATCACTCAAGAGCTGCAGGAGCGTGGCATGTTGCTTAACCCGCCCCCCACCCCCGCCAAGGCTCAGTTCCATCACATAGAATGGGTATGATGCCACCTCTCCAAGGGTGGTGGGGAAACCGACTGTCCTCCCTCCTTACCTCTGTCTCCACAGGACTCATGACCATCCAAAAAATTATACATTAACTTGTTTCTTTATTCTCTGTCTTCCCTCACAAGAATGTAAGCTCCCCGAATGCAAGAGGTCATGGGACAAGGACGGGCGCCTGGTTCTCTCTCCATAAATATGGTGGCATGAGTGAAGTGACTGAAGAGACACACATGGACAGCCCCTCAAGCAGTGCCTGACCCAATGGCTGCATTCACGAAGGACAGAGATTCTAGCCAGTGGCCCTGCATCTGCCCCGCAGAGACTGTCATCAGAAGACTGAGGAGGAAATCAGCAGAACATGAAATTGGAACCCTTGCACACTCTTGGTAGGGTTGTAAATTGGTGCAGCCACCATGCATGCCAGTCCCTCCAAAAATTAAAAATACAACTACCACATGATCCAGTAATCCCACTTCTGGGTATTTACCCAAAAGAACTGAAAAGAGGACCTTGAAGAGACATTAGCACTCTGCGCTCACTACAGCATTATGCCTAATAGACAAGATGTGGAAACAACTCAAGTGTCCATCAATAGATGAACGGATAAAGAAAATCTGGTATATACATACAATGGACTATTATTCGACTGTAAAAAAGGGAACTCTTGCCAAATGCAACAACATGGATAAACCTTGAGAATATTCTGCTAAGGGAAATAAACAGTCACGGAAAGGAAATTACTGCATGATTCCACTAGGAGGTCAATTCATAGTCAAATTCATAGAGTCAGAGAGATTCACCATCAAAGAATGGTGGTTACCAGAGGCTGAGCGGGAGGAGGGGAAATGGGGAGCTGCTGTTGAACGGGCATAAATCTTCAGTTAAGGAAGATGAATGAGCCCAGAGATCTACTATACATCCTGCCTATAGTTAACGATACATACCATACACTGAAAATTGTGTTAAAAGGATAGATCTTGGGATTGGATGGTTGAGCATCTAACTCTTGGTTCCGGCTCAGGTTGTGATCTCAGGGTTGTGAGATCGAGCCCCGTGTAGGGCTCCACGCTCAGTCGGAGTCTGCTTGAGATTCACTCCCTCTGCCTCTCCTGCTCTTTCTCTCTCTCAAATAAATAAAAATTTTTTTAAAAGGGTAGATCTCATGTCATGTTCTTACTAATATAAACAAAATAAAATAAGAAATGACCCTCACGAGGAGCCTTTTCCAGATTCACAATTTCCTCAACCACCATCACCTGGCCAATCCCTGCATCTTAGAAGCACTAGTGGGCTATCTGTGCCCTCGTGGCAGTCGTGCTCACTGGAGGAATGGGGGGGGATGGGCAGCTCCTCCCAACACGGGGATCTGGCACATCCCAACCACCTGGCAAAACTGCTCCGGCCTGGAGAGACAAGGCCCAGGGCTATAAAGCTGGCGAAAAATAACAGGAAGGGGGTAGATGAATGCACAGGGGGTAATCTCTACCCAAAACTCATGCTGTCTGCACAATGCACTCCTTGAGATCACAGATTTCCTTTTCAAAAAGTTCTTTCCATATCATGAAATCGTCTACATCCAGACCTCACACCCAGCTGTGCATTCTAGGAAATAGTGATTTGAATTCTTTCAAGGACACTCGGGACTCTGTAAAGGTAGCTGGCATGTTTTGGAGCTCAGAGGGTCCTCTGGAGGTCATGACACTGGGTGGCCATCGGCAGCGTGTCAGCTGGACTTCAGACTCCCCGGCGCCCCTGATAGCTGCACCATCACACATGCTCACCACAGTCTTTGGAAGGAGTTGCCTTTGCCAAACCCAATTCCTAACCACACCATGGGTTTAATCTCCTTATTTCAAAGAGAACCCAATTCACTTTTTGAAACAATCCAAATGGCATTGCTGATTTGATTTGATGGACTTTTGCTTTCCAACTATTTCCAAGGTGTTACCACTCCTTAAATGATGAAGAATGACCTTCCCTGGGGGACTCTAGGAATGGACCAAATGTCTCCCTGAAGACATTTCTGAGAGTTACATTAAGGCAATGGCTCTCCACCTTGGCCAGCATTGGAACCAACTGGGAAGACTGAAAACAAAATACAGGCTCAGATCTCACTCTCAGAGGCTGTGGTGTCAGAAGCATGAGATGCAGCCTGGTGGGGATATTTTTTGCTTCCCAGGGCTTTCTTAAATGTGCCACCAAAGTGGAGAACCCCTGCTAAACATTGGTGGAATCACCGGGACCATAAACACATGGAGTGCAACCCCAACCCCAGTAGTGGTAGGTGCCTACAGGAACATTGTGAACTTTGTAAATTTGCAAAAGCCTCGTTGTATAGTTGAAGAACTTGAAACTGATCACGAGCACATGGTTTGGGACGCCCGGGTGGCTCAATCAGTTAAACGTCTGCCTTCAGCTCAGGTCATGATACCAGGGTCCAGGGATTAAATTCTGCACTGAGCTCCCTGCTGAGCAGGGAGCCTGCTTCTTTCTCTGCCTGCCACTCTCCCTGTTTCTGCTCTCTCTCGCTGACAAATAAATAAAATCTTAAAAAAAAAAAAAGAACACATGGCTTACCCAAGATCTTGGAGCTCAAAGTACCAACTCAAATTCCTTCAATGAGATCTGTCAAGTACCCTGTGGCCTGGTCGGCCTCCTGATTACCCACCCAGAATCTCTCCCACTGTGCCAGATCTGGCATCTAGTGCAGCCCTTCAATCTAGTCTGTGGATATGTTTTCTCTGGCACACACAGTCTTTTGTAAAATTCTCCATTAGTTGGCTAAGAATCAGGAGAGTTTACATTACAGATGTGTATTTCTGGCTAACAGTGCAACACTCCCATGGGCAGGGCTCACCTGGAGCTGGCTTGGCCCATGCCCTCTGTCGGACCCCCAGGCTCTCTAGGGGCCACCCCTTCCCAATCCTGCACGGGCTGTTCATTTGACCTGTCTGACCATGTCACATCCATTTTTGTGACCCCCACATTACACCATGAATAGAGGTGAAGGCTTATTAAATGGGAACACCATCCACTCAAACAGATCATGCTTCCTGGAAATACCAGTCTTGGCTTTTATCTAAAGAAACTAGAGTCAGAACTGATACATAATTACAGAAATCCAAATGATAATGACAGAGCAAAAATATCACATTGACCCAGTGTCTTATCATTCTCAAATGCTTTCATGGACTTTCATCCAAAGGCTTTCCTCCTCTGTTTCTACTCTAACCCTGCTGCTGGTCCCAGGTCCTGAAAATGGCCTGCAGAGAAGTCCAGAGCAGTGGCCTCAGGCCAATCCAAACAGAAACCTCTGAGCACAGGAAGCCATTTTTCCTATTGCTTTCCAAAATGATCCTCATAGATGCAGCATTCGGGGCAAAAAATGTGATCCCAACATGTCATAAAACTACAAAGGGACAATGCAATCTAGCACATTTGGATTGAGAGAAACTATGAAATATATTCATATACATTCAACAAAGGTCAGAAGGAAATTTGAGGGGTCCACATAATTTTAGATTTATTAATTAGCTTCTTTTTTTTTAAGTGTTGCCTTTATATTCCTACTTCTTAAAAAATAACTCAAGAATTCTTAAATTTCTTGCAATGTCCTCATCTGTAAAATGAAATGACAATAATATGTGTCTTACAGAGAAGTTGGGAGGACCGAGAGAGCCAATTTATTATGTAGGGCTCGGAGCAGCACCCGGCACAGTGTAAGGAACTCAGCAAATATTTGCTATATTTATTATTATTCAGTTGTACAGGGCAATTTATCTCTCCCTTCCCTCCTTCCTTTTCCCACAAGAAGCTAACCAAATGGGTTTATGAGATCCCCATAACCTCTGTCTATTAAATAAGGATGAACTTATCCAGATGTGACAGTCTCACTGACGTTAAACTCTCATTGACGGATTTGAATGTTTAAGTGACTGCAGTGTCTGTTACAAAAGTATGTTTGTGCAATTCACTGATTGGAAGAGCTACATGGAGATATTTAACTATCTCCCTGTCCACTCTTCTCTCTCAACCCAAAGGCCTGTAAAGTCCAGGATGGGAACTGTACCCAACTCATTACTGCCCCTTCGGCCCATGAGTTGGAAACATCAACAATGAATGTGATGCATTAATGAATATTCAGACAATGCAAAAATAAATCAAGATAAAGATGCCCTAGTTCCTTCAATGGTACAGTCCTACCAGCAAAAATTCTTTGGTGTCCTAGTGACAGGCTGTGGTCGATGCCCAGAACGAAGACCTGATTGTCCCAGCTGCTGGGAATGCTGCTGGCTCACAGTCAAATCCCTCCCTAGCACGGCTTTCCACAAAGGGCGCTGCATTACCCAAACTGCATCACCAAAAGGAGCCACACATGCTCCCTAAAAGCAGCCTGTATCAATGATTGATCAGTTGCATGGGGACAAAGGCCTGGCCCCTTTGGCTCCATGTAGGACAACTCTGAAGAGCCATCTCAGCTCCAAAACCCTATAGAACTGAGCCCTGTTGCAAATGCACCACAGTCCAACTTCCCCTCTGCCCAACCCACTCCCCTCACTCCCCAGTGAGTACCCTGCACACAGGTCTCCACTCCAGGGGACACCTGGAGGAACCTGACCTATGACAGTTCGTACCAGGATTAAGAACCACCAGGTGGGAACAGGTTGACTCTTCCTGGAAGTTTCTTATTGCTATACATGCACAACTCACTCCTCGCTTTACTCATAGATCAAATGCATCTCAGAGAGGACTTCTCTGACAGTCCTAACATCACCCTGTCCAAATCAATTGCTAGCATGTTACCCCATTGGACATCCTTCTGTGCGGCCATCAACATCTGAAATTGTCTTGTTCTTTGCTTTCTTACTTGTTCTTTCCCCCTCTCCCACCAGGATATAAGCTCCAGGGAACAGATACCTGCTAGGCCGTTCACCACCTATATGCCCACCTTCTAAGCATCACCCTGCATGATGAAAGCCCTTAAGAAATATTCCCAAGGGAAAAGCACTGGGCTGAGGGTGGGGAGCCCTCATGCTGCTCTGTTTCTGCTATTAACCACCCCTGTGACCTCAGGAAAGTCCCTGGACCTTTCTGAGCCTCACTTTTCTCATCTGCAGAATGAGGTGGCTGGGTGTGGTGATCATTAGGGGTCCTGACATCTCTCGCATGCTATCATTTTATGCGGCTAGCTCAGAATTACCCAATCTACCACATGGGTATCATAGAATTTTTGAGCTAGAAAGGAGATTCTCAGAGCATTTTGCAAAATCTGATGAGTCTGAGCATTCAGAGGCCAACTTCAGGATTACGTGAGTGCTAGAAAAACTTTTTTTCTAGGGATACGTTTAACGTGGGGGGGGGTCACCAAAGTCTTAGGGCACTATGAAATAACCATTCTTCTCTTTCCATAAATACTGTGAAATGTGTTAAGTGTCTTTCTCCAGTCCTACGAGGTCATGATAAAAGCAAACACTGGTTGAGGCTGCCCAAGTGGCCAGTGGGACTCCACTCCTACGAAGCACCGACAGCAGTGCCCGACCCAAGCAAGCCCTCAGGGCACGTTGCCTCTTACCAGCTACCACTTTTAACGCAAACAAAAGTCATCTTGAGGGAGGTACACTTATGATGCACCCTGGGGTTGTAGTGACTGACGCTTGGAGAGATCACACAATGCACCGTGGAGTCAATGAGCTGAGAAGCGCTAGAGCCAGTGTTTGAAGGTCCAAGTCCAAAGTCTTGCCACATAGCTACCACACTTTCCTGCCCCCCCCCCGCATAGCGTCATAGTCTCTTGTTTAAAGACAGGAATCCTGGTTTGCAGACAAGCCATCATCTGACCCTCAACTACAAGTGATATGCCTGATTTACAGCCAAGTTCCTCAAACTTGACTGTGTGTGCACCTGAGCGATCTTAAAATGCAGGTTCTGATTCCGAAGATCCAGGGTCAGGCCCGAGATCTGCATTTCTAATGTGTCCACGTGCTGCTGATGCTGCTGGTCCGCGGATCAGGCTTGGAGGGGCAAAGGTATCAAGGAAGGACCTCCTGCTAAAAGTCAGAGACTGGCCTTTGGTCCAGCCCTGGCAAACCCTAGCGACAAAACCACAGCCAAGTTCCTTCTCACCTCCCCAGGACTCGGTGTCTTTGTCCATAACATGGAGATGACCCCACCTTTATGCCTACCGCCTAGGATGGTCATGGTGACATCACAGGGTGTGTGTGAAAGCACCTCGTAAAGCACAAAACTCATAGGGAGGGGGCAGGAGTTTGCTTGTCCACTACTCTGTGGCCTTCCAGGACAGGGGTCAGGGTTTTCGAGGGGCCTCCAGTGCACTGCTGAGCACATAGTAGGGAATTAGTTAAATGTTCAATCCAAGTGTCAAGCACTTCTAATATTATTTACTTTCATCTTCAAAACAATCTCTGCTTCCCATTTTGCAGGTAAGGAAATTGAGACATGACCTAGCACACCCCAAACCACACAAGCAAGAAATGCTGGGGCCTGGATTCAAACCAAGATCTGTCTGGTTTATACCTTCTATTATTCCTCCAGCTGAGAGGCCTGGACCCAGATTTTGCTTCTGTGCCTGTCATATGGACACTGGGAGTCTAACCCCTCCTTTGAATAAATAGGGGCCCTGAACTGTGGGCTCTGGTCTGGGGACGGATCCTACAAATGCAAGTTGAAGCTTGTCATTTCAGGGGCAGCAGAACGTGCAAAAACAATAATGCAGCTCAAATAAACCCTCCCAGCGTTCTGCAATGAGAACCAAAGTCAAGGGCATCCTACTTTCAGGCCCCCCAAAACCCGTGTCTAGACTGTGTTAAAAGGAGCAAATGCTTAGAACACCTGAAACTAATAGAACACTGTATGTTAACTACACTGGAATTTAAATTAACAATTTAATACGTAAACAATAAATAAAGTTAGTTGATTTTCTCCAAAAAGAAGGAAAAAAAGAAACTAAAAAAGAAGGACAGTTCTCAAGGTGGGGTCCATCGGGGTCCCCAGAGGGCCGTGTGGACCACAGTGCTTTGTTCTTGACGCTGCGCTACAGCTCCAGCCACCAGCTTCCCGCACGATGCCGTGCCACACAGGGAGGCTGGCGTGTGAGGCCTTCATCCACTGACCTACTCTGTTTGAGGCCCAGAGGCTTTGAGAGAGGAAGACGAAGGGCAGAAACTGAAGGGAGAGCACAGCATTGTCTCCAGCTTAGATGCCGGGAGACGAGGCACAAATGGCAGAGGTGAGGCCGGCACTCAGGGCCACCTCACTCCAAAGTCTGCGTCCCTCCCTCCGCCTCCCGTGCTCGTAACCAACACGAATGGCCAGAGCAGCAGGACCCTGTGGCCCAGGGAAGTGCCAAGCGGCGCCCCAGAGCCTTGCCCGAGCATCAGGACAGACACAGCGCCTCACCAGAGGCCACCGTGGAAGGCGGCTTCTCCTTCATGAGTCCTTCTGCTGCCGGCGTCCAGCTCATCCAGACAATGACTGGACGCAAGCTGGCCACGGAGGGAAATCCAAGAGCTGAAGAACTCTCAGAGGAAGCCGTCTCAGAGGGGACGCGGCCCGGCCCACCCAGCACGGCAGCCTCCAGCTTGCGGACCCGCTGGGCCCCAGGCCCCAGACGCGGAAGCCACAGCAGGAGAGGGGAGCGGTGCTGTGACACCCTAGAGAGGACCCTTAGCCAGCGTCAGAGCTTAGCCAGGAAGCCCCGGCACCGTCACAGCAGGAGAATGGCCAAGGAGCTGGAAGGGCCTCCCGAGACCAGCCGGCCCTGCTCCCTCTGGGGCTGTGGCCGCACCTTGCACCACACGCCCTCGTTTAACCCCCCTCACGATGGACTGGAGAAGCTTGAAGCCACTGAGAACAGGCTGGGTGGTGGCTGTGCAGGCAGTCCCACAGATTTCTAGAACCTCTCATTCCACCCAGAGCCAATTTCTCCCTGCTCTGTTCTCTGCAGAGACAGGGACCCCTTCGCTGAGACCCCCACTGCCCTGCTCCGAGGAGACAGCTTCCTGTCCATCTGACACTTGTCTTTCTAGAGGACATGACTTTTAAGTGCAGGACAGTCCCTGAACCAGGGAGTCCATGAACCCTGCTACCTGCCGTGACCACGGGGGCCACAGCCAGCCCCTGTACCTGAGTTTCCACAATATTCTAGCCCTGACAAGGTCAAGAATACGTGCACAAGCCAAAGACAATGACCTTCAGGACAGACGTCAAGGGCTCCAGCTGCCCAAGCCTGGGCCTAGCCCGAGCCCTCTGCCCCGCAGACATGCCCTGTGGAGAACCAGCCAATCTGAGCCCAGGCTCCTTGCTGGGAGTTGGGTGTGAGATCCACAGAGTGGAGCACAAGGCCAGTGTGGCTTCGGGAGAACAAAGAGAGCTGGGTCAGGCCCACCGACACGTCACCCATGTCCAGAGATGCCCCGGCCTTGGGGGCTGCTTATGGCCCCAGTTCTCCTTGGGGTACAAGGGACCATTGCCAGGATTTTCTGGAACTTCCCCACCATCCTGATATGCTGATATCAGCAAGATAATCTGAGCACGTTCTCTGGTTTCCTGAAGCCAAAATGAGCCTAACAAACACAGATCAGTGAAACTGGCAGCAGAGACGCCCACCCCACCAAGTTACTGGGTCCCAGCCCATCCGCGTGTCTTCCTAGTGTTGGCCCCTGGAGGAAATTCACAAGGGCCCGAAACAGTATGACCAGCCCCTTGGACTTAGCTGTGGTGAGATGTGACTGACGCACACCAGGGTCATTGGCTTTCTCTCTTTCCACCAACCTATGTTCTAACTGCCACTGGCCCTACTTCCAGAGTCTCCCAAGCACAGCAGCCTTCCCATTTCCACTGCCAAAGCCCTGGCCATGCCACCGTCATCTGGCCTGGACTATTGCAATAGCACAGCGTGCCCTCGACTTCTCCACCCTTGCCCTTCTAAAAGCCATCCCGCACACAGATTATGTCCCTCCCCTACTTAGAACCTTCCAGGAGCTTCTCAGTTCCAACTCCTTAGCAAAGCCTCCAAGAGCCTATAGGATCTGGCCTTTGTCTGTCTTTCCCGCCTCCCCTCCTCCCCTCCACCCCACCCCTACCCCACTCCTCACACACAGTGGCTTTCTGGTTGCCTCACACTCAAGAAGCTTACTCTGTCTCAGAGACTTTGTACCTGCTCTGGCACAGCTGTCACCTTCTTGTCATTCAGGGCTTTCTCCAATGTCACCTCCTCAGAGAAGCCTTCCCTGACCACTCCAGCAAAAGCAGCCCCCCTCAGTCCCTCTGTCACGCTTTGTGTTTCTGTCTTCTCCATAGCGCCTAGCAGCATCTGTCATGCCCTCTTCACTTTCCTGTTCCATGTTTATTGTCTGGCTCGCATTCCACGACACAAGAATTACAGACAGGCACCCTGGTTTCCTGACCCTTATCCCCAGCCCTGGGAGGATGCCTGGTACCCAGCCGGCATTCAGAGAGTGTTTGTGGCCTGCTGGACCAGCCTCTGTCCCACATCCCACTCCCTCTGGGGATTCTGACTGCCCTCTCTCTCTCTTACGGCCTTTCAACATAGTGGCTCCCAGGCAGGGGTAGCCTTGTGGCCTCTGCCTAAATGCCCCTGGAGCAGACATGTGGTAAACCTGGGCTGCAGAAGAATGTTCGAGCACTGCTTTCAGGGAGTGAAAGGAATCGAACTCTGCCCCTTCAACTCAAATGACCCCAAACTCCTCCTTTCTCCCCCTGCCCGCCCTGGGGGTGTATATATATATATATTTTTTTTTTAATTAAATGTGCTGAGACCACTGTAGATTGACATGGAGTTGTAAGAAATAATATAGAGAGACCCCATGTGCTTTCACTCGGTTTCCCCCCAGTGATAACAACCCATGAAACTCTATCATAATGTCACAGTGTCAAAACCAGGCACTGGCATCGATACAGGAAGGATACAGAGCCCGCCCATCAGCACAAGGACCCCTCACATTGCTCTGACTGGCCACCCCCGCCCTCCCTAACACTGACCACCACAAGCTCTTCTCCCTGTCGACAATGCTGTCAGCTTGCTCCTTGCTTTCTTCCCACACGTTCAGACCCCACAGCATGGCTGTTGAGTGCTTGGTTCCCTCCCACCTGCTTGTGCTCAGCCTCAGTTCTGGCCTCCCCTTCCCTGCAGAGTCGCATTATCTGATCTTTGCCTGGAAGTGACACTCTGATGATTTTAGGACCTTCTAATTCATGCAGGGTATTTACACGTATCCCTCTCTTCCTAAGGGGGTGGCATCTCTCCCTATGCAAAGAGCATGGGCTTGGAATCCTGTCTCCACTTCTCTGAGCCTCAGTTTTCTCCTCTATACAATGGGTCAGTAATACCCAGCCAAGCTGAGGAGATTAAGTGACACAGTGAGGTGACTTTGCCTGGTACCTGGCACGCAGTGGGGATATAATGCATAACTTAGGACCACCAACAAATCTCGGCCAGTCTGCAAAATAAAAATAGCAATGAAACGAAACACCATTTCCTAATGGGATTAAAGTTGGAAAGGGCATCTGATCCTAGAACAGAAATCCCACAGTTTGCTCATAACAGCTGATAACTGAACTAAGTTATCCTCTGTCAAAAAAGGTGTCAAGGATTTTGGGAGGGCTCGGGAACAGACCATCAGAAATCTGCCAATCGACAACATTCATCACACAACTTGCTGTGTGCCCTTGTCAAATTTCTCTACTTCTCTGGACCTCTATTTCTTGGTCTGTCAGAGGGGAGCCGGCCTTGACCTGTGCTGTCCTCACTCTGGGCTTCAGGGTCCTCAGGGAAGACCAGGGAGAGCCCTACAAGGTCTCCGGCCTTCTCCCCTCCCCCGCCAATCCCAAGCATCCCCCTGTTAGAGTCCAGATGGTTTTTCCTTTGCTGAGGCTCTGGAGGTTTAAGAACTTTTGAGACCACTGTCCTGATAACTGCTCAGATTCCTCTGGCCCTAAAGGCCTGAGATCCCGAGTGCAAGCACTGCTCACTCACAGGGCTCTCTGCAGTAGAAACAGGTCTCAGTTTAATCAATGCCTCTTCCAGGAAGCCTTCCCTGACCTTGGAGATGAAGGTAGGGCCACCTGTGGGCACCTGCCTGGCACCTCATTCCCAACGTGCCCATAGCAGCATTCCAGGGGACGGCACTAAAGAGTCACAGGGCCCAGAGCCTAAGCACCAGCACCCCCGCCGTGGGCAGTGGGAAGGCTCTGTTCCTGCAGATACGCGTGAGTGAGGGTGCTGGCTCAGTCCTAACTAATGGGCACCACCTGGGGGCGCGAGGACCCCAAATGAGTTGCAGCTTGGCTTACTCTGTCACACACAGTGACACCAGAGGGCTTCATGTGACATCCTTCTCCTGGTCAAGGAGGGAAATGGACCAATCTTTGACCTTGTTCAGCTTTGTAAACACCCGGTAACCACCCTGGATGCAAATGATGGGCCCAAACTTTGAAAACATTCGTATCTTCCTTCTCTTAATTCAGTCACCGGAGGGTCTAGAGCCGTATTGGCCAATATGGTAGCCACTTGTCACATGTGACTATTTAAATTAATTTAAATGAAATCCAGTTTAACACCTAGTTCCACAGTTGCACCAGCCACAATTCAAGCGGCTACTGTAGCCACATTTAAAGCGGCATAGCTATAGGCCATTTCCAGCATCACAGAAAGTTCAAGCGGGCTGTGCCGCCCACAGCTGTCTGGGACACCTGAGCCCAGCCCTCTCCACACCTCCTTCTGAGAATCAGTTCACCATGCTGCCCGTATCTTCTTCACTTGTTCCTAAAGGGCCCAGACTGGGGTGAATTGTGACCCCTGCCAAGTTCGTGTCCATCCAGACCGCAGACGATGACCTTATTTGGAAATAGGGTCGTTGCACATGTAATTAGTTAAGATGAGGTTATCCTGGATTAGGGTGGGCCCCAATCTAACATGACTGGTGTCCTTATAAGACAAGAAGACACAAAGACTCACACAAGGAGAATGCCATATAATGACAGAGGCAGAGACTGGAGTGATACATCTACGTGCCAAGGAACACTAGGCATTGCCAGCAACCACCAGAAGCCAGGAAGAGGCAAGGACGGGTTCTTCCCTAGTGCCTTTAGTGGGAGAATAGCCCGACTGAAAACTTGACCTTGGGTTTTTGGCCTTCAGACCCAGGGCAGAATAAAGTTGTCATTTTAAGCCACCCAGTTTGTGACAATTTGTTACAGCAGTCCTAGGAGACAAATATAGGGCCCTACCTGGAGACTCCCACATTCTCATACAACTCCTTCCCTCCCTCCCTCCAAAGCATCTCAGATAGTAACCTCTAGGCATGACACCCAAGAGCCAATCAGATCCCCGGCCATGCCAGCCAGCCAGTCACGGGACCAGGTAACGGGGAGGAGGCCTGGCACGGGAGGGGTGCTTGCACACTGGGCTGGGGGGGCTTCCCAGGAAGGAGTGGGAGGCCTGAAGAGAGCCTGCAAATCACACTTTCTCTCTTTTCAATTCTAAAACAATATCAGAGGCTTCCCAGAAAGCAATAAGCCCCAGGCGAGCCAGTCAGTAGTTAAACTGTGGAGGCTGATAGCTTACTTTATTAACTAGCTAAATCAAAGGGCTGTTATGGTCTCCATCCGGTAATAAAATGCAGGAAGGAGCTGAATCACCCACCTATTAGCGTGGTGCTGGTGCAGTGAATGGTTATGCCCTGGCTAGGACCAGGCTGGACCACAACAAAGCCGCCGGCATCTGCACCTACAGACCCTGCCACCACTGCGCCCACCCGCTCCACACAGCCCACCTGCCCCCAGCACCTGCCTGCGGCTGAGGGCTGCACCAGAATCTGTTCGTGTGGCTTGCTTTTTAAATACACCCAGAATGATCCCTCTCAAATACATTCCCACTCAACTCGAGGATCCCGCCACGACCTCAAACAAACACAGAGAAACCAAACCAGTCAGAAATCCAAGGTTTATTACATCAATTCTTTCAGGAAGCAGCCAGCGCCGAGTTTGTACAGTGTAGCCTCAACAGGTGGCACGCCCCCAGAGCCAGACGCCGCACAGCACTGCTAACCTGGTCCAGAGCCGGCATCATCCTCTGACCACACGCAGCCAGGAAACACCCTAGTCTTTTGACAATGACCCCACTTGCTCCGGGCTGTTCCTTGGGGTACTGTTTCTCCTGCTGCTTTACAATGGGGAAGAAGAACACTGCTGTAGAAAGGCGGAAAACTGCTGCCTTCCCTCATGCAGCTTCCCAGCAGGGCCACTTAGAACAGCTCAGCTAACGCTCTGAGCCTCAGTTTCTTCCCATGTAAATGATGACTCCGGTGGGAGCTTTCTCCTCGGACTGTGAGGTGAGGTGAGTCTCTAAAGTGCTTGAGAGTTCGGTGTGTCATAAACTCCCCATTAATGTTCCTTGTTAATGTAACTTGTTGATGAATTAGGCACCTAGCATATAGTAAGTACTCAATAAATAATAATTACTTCTATCCTTTCTAGAGGGACATGTAGCAAACCAGGCTCCAAAGGCAATAAAAACCCTTTCTAAAAAGCTCATTAAAACAGAGTCAACTCTGCAGTGGCCCAAAGTACCTCCCCCCTCGGAACGCTCCAGGATACGCAGAAAAGACTGAGCCCCGATCCGCCACCAACTTTAACCTCACTGGCTACGATACTGCCACCGCGCAAAGCTACCCCCACCAACTTTAAAAGCAGGACCCACAGAGTCCACAAAGTCGCGTGGAGCCAGGGTTGGCCGGTCGTCCCTGCTGAGCCATTGCCAGCCCCTCCTGCGGGCCGCGTGATTTATTACTGCACCAGAACTGAGCTGTTGGACCAGGAGCTCTGCTCCATCCCTGCTCCTTTCCTCTGCCTCATTGGGGGGCAGCCTCTAGGGCTCCGCCCACTTCCCTCCGGAAGCCCCCACGGAAGAGTTCCACGTGCCCCCGTGATGATGTAATCCCACAATCCCCAGACTCAGACCCACTGAGCATCCCGAAGTCGGAATTCAGCACAAGTTCATTCTCCTTCCCAGGACAAAAGAGAGCGGGAAGAAAGAAAGGGGCAGGGCCTTCTTTCTTGTCCCTCAGAGACGCTGAAGGTCCTTTGCGCAGGCTTCTCAGGCCCACCGGTCCCACGGCAACTGGAGCCCCACCCTTCTCGCCAGCATCGGGAAGGCGCTAAGGCCAGCAGCCTCTTCTTTGCCTGTGATTAGATCTCTGTCTGGAACCTGTCCACCTGGCACAGGCCGGGGTAACCTCAGATCCCATCTCCGTAGCTTTCCAGAATGGGGCTTCACTGTGCGGACCGGTTTTGTTTCACGTGAAGGGTTTTTCTTACACTCAAAGGCGATCGAGCCTGGAAATTGTTGCTACGAGGATAGGACTGGAGGATAGGACTGAAGGGTGCGTGTGCTCAGCCCTCCCTTCTCCCTTACAAAGCACCCCCACTTCCTCCCGGAGCAAAGATCTGGTGAGACACTAAGAGTGGGCACACACAGTACACAGCAAATCCCAAATTTCATGGCATATGTGCCTTTCCAGATGACTGCATGGATACACTCCATAACACATTGTTAAAGTGATAATTAGCGATAGACTTGCTATGAATATTCCAAATAAAATTTCTCCCCACAACAGTTGATGGAGACAAAGGGCATCACATGAAATGTGAAAAGTAATAGAGGGATTTTTGTATACCGTACGTAGTTTAAAAGGGATTGGGAAAACCACGTAACTCAGAAGTTGATTTCAGCAAATTAAGCCTCTCCGAATCCATTTTCAGCTGCAGGTGTGTGAGTCTGGATATTTTTCCCGCTGTGCTGAGGGAACACAAAGCCCCCATCAGAAAAACAGAACAACAGAACTCCAGTAAGGGAAGAAGCAGCTCTTCCGTTGCCCTGTTGAACGGCAGCTAAGGACACTAAGATGGGCAGTTGGAGAAAACCCAGAGGCAACAGAGAAATGGGCAAGCGAGCAGCTACACCCAAGGTGACTCACACTTTAAGAGTGAAAGAAAAAAGCCTTTTATTGTGTTTAGCATTTTCCTCCCACATGAACTTGCTAAAGGCTCCAGCTCTGCCCCCACAACCTCTTACGCGCATTCCGATTTTTAAATTCACAGTGATTTTGCTCCACATGGAGCAACGGTGATGCCAATGGCACACTCCCTCTCCTCCCCACTGCCTAACTCACCAGGGCAGATGAAAGACTCCAGGCACACAATCTGATGATAGCAAAGAGGGGAGGGAAAGCTCTGAAGCCAAAACAGAACAAAAGGAGCCCCAGATCCCACCACAGCCCTGTCCACATAGGCTGAGAACAGTGGGCCTCCGGGGCATGGAGGAAACCAACCCTTCCAGGGCTGAAAGGGGACAGGGAGAGGAATGCAATTAGCAATGTGGCCGTGTCTCCTCTGCTATCATCAGGGACTGGGGACTTACTCAGATGGAATATTCTATTTTAAGGGCGAAGCGGAGCTCGTCTAGTCCAAGAGAGAAAATCGGGTGGCGGCATGTATCAGCACGCGCCCAGAGTCCTCTGCGGGCAGAATCTTCCCTGCCTCCCTTGCAGTATCACTAGACCTGACCCGACACCACTTCTTATCTTAGCTGCTGACACGGTCCGAGAACAGCCCTAAGGCCATCTATGTACGCCCCCTTCAACTTCTAAATGAGGAAACTGAGGACCAGAGAGGATGAATAATGTGCCCAACACAAAAGCCTAGAAAACAAGGGGCAGGACTGGTTTCGGGTGGAGGACCCCGAGCGCCTCAATCTTGCTTTTTCTATTACAACAATGCTACTTCTCCCCACCCCCAACTTTTCCTTGGTTGGAATAAATTAGCATCCAAACCACAGAATTATCCTTGGAAGAAGTAAAATAACACATTAGGATCAAAATTCAGAGAAAGGAAAAGCTAGTTTAGTGTAGAGTAACCTCAGCCCCGTAGACAGAGCCCAGCAGCCTGACCCTGGTTCCTTCAGGACCCGAGGAAAGCCAGCCTTGAACAGACTCGGCAGGGGTGAGGGGCAGAGGGATGACTGCCTCCAGCCTCACACTTCTGCCACAGGGCCTTTGCACTGCCTTCTCCCTCGGTGGATGCTCCTTCCCCAAATATTTCACTCTATTACCTCCTTCAAGTCTTCACTTATATGCCCCCTTCTCAATGAAGCCTACCCTGACCACTCACTCCCGAAACTCCCTATCTCCTACATCCTACTTATTTTTTTCCATAGTAATTACTGCATTCTAACAGAGTATAATTTACTTAGTTGTTATTATGTTTATGGTCTACTACCTTCCATTTTTAAACAATATCCATGGGGACAAGGAATTGTAACTTGGTTCACTCCTGATTTTCCAGGGTCTAGATAGTATCCTGGCAAATAATAGCTGCTCAATAAATCTTGGTTGGATAAATGAATGAATGGACAGTTGCTCTTTCCCTTTGTTTCTCATTCTCCCTGCACTGTCTCCTCTAGCAACAACCACCTACTCACTTTTACGCATGAGGACGTGCATACATGTGCACACACACACACACACACACACCCTTCTGCCCTTTTCTCTCTTCTTCTCCACCTGTACCCCAGGCCTGCCACTAACATCAAGGATAGTTTAAGCTAAACCTAGAACATTCAGTAATAATATTGCCAAGCCCTCCATTAAAAACTCATGTTTTATATACATACGTTGTTTTGTATGCATGAAAAACTCTAGAAGGATTCACAAGACACTGATGCCACTGGGTATCTGCAGGGAACTAGATGGCTGAGCCATATAGACTTTCAGTCTCTATGCTTTTGTACTATTTAAATTTTGAACAAAGGGAATATAATCGACCATTAAACATGTTTAATTAAAAATAAAAATTGGAGGGGCGCCTGGGTGGCACAGCGGTTAAGCGTCTGCCTTCGGCTCAGGGCGTGATCCCGGCGTTATGGGATCGAGCCCCACATCAGGCTCTTCCGCTATGAGCCTGCTTCTTCCTCTCCCATTCCCCCTGCTTGTGTCCCCTCTCTCGCTGGCTGTCTCTGTCTCTGTCAAATAAATAAATAAAATCTTTAGAAAAAATAAAATAAAAAAATAAAAAATAAAAATTGGAAAAAATAACTCACAAAGCTCCCATATGCCTCTGCTCTTGTCTTCAACAAACACCATCTCAATAACAAATTTTTCTGGGTGAAAGTCTAAAATGCCACCAGCCCTGGAGTAGGATGCTGAAATAGGAGGACAGTTCTCCTTTTCTCCAGTTCCCATATTTTCTTAAATGAGATCGTTACTTTCGTAACGAAATATTTGAAAACGTTTCCATCAAGCAGAAGGACATGAATTAATGCAAGTTTCCCGACATACATAAAACATTGAGACTTTGTTTAAGTCATGAATCCCTTTACCTTTCATTTTGTTGCCTCCCATTTAGATTTCAGACTTAACAGATTTCAGAATACGTTGGATAAGCTGGTGCCGGTCTCCGGAGGCACACAGACAATGCCTTGGCGGGGTGCTACCCAGTGAGGATGACCACAAGCACATGTCACCACCTAAAGGACACACTCACAAATGACAGCCGTCATGCATGGGCCAGTGGATTACGTGTGGCTTCATGCTTTTCCTTTGAGACTTTTGGATTGTTCCAAATTTTCTGCCCTGAGGTGTGCAAGCAGACTTCCATTTTTCCTCTTGCTATGCTATGGCCTAAGTGTGTGTTGTTAGCCGTTGGCCTTCTCTGTGGATCTCTGCGGATCTTCCCAAGGATAGAGCCCCTGTTTAATTCACCCTTGCCTTCTCAGCCTCCAGCTTGGCTCCTTGCAACAGTGACTGCTCCATAAATAAGTAATGAATGAATGACTATTCTGCAGCATCCAATGAAGAACCACGAGACATACCCCAATACCAAACCCAGAGAGACACCACTCCCTCCTTCGCCACCTGCTTAATTTAGCTGTCATTCATGGGATGCTCTGTTCTGGGCAAGGGAAAGGAGGCCAGAGCTACCCAAATGTGGATATATAAAGTCATCAAAGAAAGGGCACATGCAGCCTTCCCAGTGGCCCGGGCTCTAATGCACTTGGGTGCCAAGCAATTAATGCAGGCTCCATACTCCAAGGTCTTTGCAACCTTCGCTAATTGTCCTTTGATCTCCTTCTGGGGATTTACCTTAAGGAAATAATTGTATGAAGATTAACTAGAACCATGTTCATTATTATTAATGCTGCCTAAAACAGAGAAAAATTGGAAACAACCTAAAACATCAAGCCACATGAAATCAGGTAAATAAATGATGGTCTATCTCCATGACTGAGTATTCCGACATTACAATTGCTATAGACTCATGCAACTCATGGCAAAAAACAAAGAAACAAAAAACATGGGGCTGCGTATTCTTTGAGTTGTATCCACTTGGCTTTGTTCCATCATACTAAATGACTTAGCGCCCTCATTTTTTGAAAATTGCTTTATATTTCTGGTCATGGTTGTCTCTTCTGTAATTGAAGGCATTACTTAATCATTAAAAAAAATCTTGTTGATATAGAAAGCTAATGCACGTGATAAGCCATTAAATGACAATGTGTGTTATCAAGGAATATATGTGGCATGTGACACAGCCATCACATTTAGATATATAATAATACGTACGTGTGTGGACATATTTCTCTGTGTGGTGCAGGTGGGTATGTACAGCATCATACATATGAAAGGCTTTTCAACAGAATCTCAATGGTTGTGTTTGGGTTAAGTAGGATTTAGGGCTGGTTTTTTTCTTTCTTACTTTTTTTTCTATATAGCTAAAGTTTTTATAATAAGGATGTGCTGCTTTTCAATAACGCAAAAAACAACCAACGTTACTTTTAACTGAATAAAGAAAAGAACACTATCCTGGAGTAGGTGAGATGAAGGGTGTGACGGTGGAACCAGGGGGAACGGCTGAGGTGAGGGTAGGTCTCCTCAAAAGCTACCAAGAAAGAAGCCATGTTGCTATCACCCCCAAACTTACAAAGACATTGGTTCCACCAGACCAGACTTTCTCTCACACATCTAGCTGCAGCATCTCCACCGCAAACACGGTCCTCACCAGGAGAGGCAAGGTCCCCCACTGGGTGAGTCTCTCCTGGGGCAGGGCGTTGGGAGAGGGCGGGGAAGAAAAGCACCAAGGAGCCTGCCAGGAGACATACCGACCAGGCCAGGTAGCATCTGTCAGAAGTGGACCCCTGTTCACACAGGAAACAAGTGTGCCTTGAACTTGGCAACTTCAAAGAAACAGCAATGTTTCGAGGTGCTGCAAGCCTAAAATGACCTAGTTTCAGGGAAGACAGTTCAATGCAGGACTCAGGGAGAAAACAAGTTAACATTTTCTCATCGAGAAGGTTAACTAGAGCTGCCAGAGCTGAAACGGGAACAGCCTGCTTAGAAAGGTGGAGGTGAGGTCTTCAAAGTCCATGAGGAACGGCATCCAGGTATGACGGGGGCCAGCGGGGGCCTCTTCTCACAACATCTGTTGGCGAAACGGGTTGTAATTCAGTAGACGATTTTCTCGGGGTTATTCTGAAAGCTTCCGGGCCCTGCTGCTTCTTTAGCCTCTGCGGCCTTTGTTGCAGCTTTTGCAGTTGTGCAGTGAGAGAGATCCGCGGTGTGTCCTCCATTCGGTGCTCCGGGGCAGACCGCTCGGGAACAGCTGTGGGTGGCTCGTGGTCACTGCTGGCATCTGTGAACAGGGAGAGCACTTATCACGATTGGACTCTATCATTCTCCTGTCATCATCATGTCAATAATGGACAGAAACGAGGCAAGCGGGATGGAGCGGACAGTGGGGAGGTCACTGCAGGAGCTTGGAGAGGGACACAGCACAAGGGGGTAGCAAGGGAGGCGGGGCCGAGGGAATGACAGGAAGGACCGGGAAGGCACAGAGATGAACGAATTCGGAAAGGGGGCAGAAGGCGTGAGCAGAGAGGCCAGGCCAGCTTGGGCTGAAGCGCTCATGTTCCTCACCGTGCCCTTGTCACCTCCTGCATGGCCCACCTGCCTCCCAGCCTTTGCCTTCTGGCCCAGGTGGGGCCATCCCAGCCCCACCTCCTGACCCCTACCTAGTACTAACCCTCCTCTAAGCCCTACCAGAGAAATGGACTTACTTCTCCCCTTCTTGGGCCTGCACGCCTCCAGCGCCAGCTGTCCTCGGGGCTCCTGTGGGTGCGGGAGCACTCCCTTCAGGCATCCACTTCCTCAGCCTCTGGCGTGGCGGTTCAGTCTGTGCTTCCAGAATCTCCTTTCTTCCCATTCTTCAGGAAGGTGCCAGGACGTTTTTGTCCCTCGACTGGACAAGATCCAGCAGGAGTGGGCAACGCAGGGCCAAATCCGAGACACCAGACTGAGAGGGACAGGAAGGGGAAACACGGGACAGTCCTGGGTGATTTGGACCATCTGGTCACCTCATTCTAGATTTATAAGTGGACATTTAGGCAAGAGACCAAACTGGATCAGAAGTCTAAATTCACCGTACAGCACGGTCACCAGGGACCCAGGACTTTTGACACCATTGATCTTCACAACGCAGGTGCAAGCAGACCTGCCAACCATGTCAGGACAGTTCCGTACTTGAAAAAAAATGTGAACACTAACCGTGATCAACAGCCTGCCCTGCTCAAAGCAGCCTCCGCAGAAGCACATCCAGGGGTGCCCTGCCTCGAGGCTTCCTCTCAGGTGAGTGCGCCCCCAAGCTGCTCCCCTGGGGTAGGGGACGGGGATAGGATGAGCTGGGGCCCGGTCCCAGCATGGGCCAGGAGCTCTCCTTCTGCTCTGCAGCCACGGGACTGCTCGCCGAGGCACACTGGGTACACATCTTACAAATATAACCATTTCTTGTGACCACAAGAATGACTGAAATACAAGAAGCCATCACTGGAAGTCCCCACATCTTAAAGCACACCCTCTACACCAGTGGTTCTCAAACTTCAGTGCGCAGTCACCTGGAGGCCTTGCTGTGACGTGGATTTTTCGGTGACATCTACAAGGTTTCTGGGGGAGAGGCTGAGAATTGGCACTTCTAACAAGTTCCCAGGTGCTGCTGCTGGTGCCGGCCTGCGGACTACACTTCGGGAACAACTGGTCTACGCCAAGAGAGGCTCTTAGCAGCACCTCTCATGTGAAGGAGCCGCTACGTTCCGAATGACTCACTTCCACTTAGCACTCAAACCTCACCCAAAGCAGAGGCACAGAAAAGGCTGCGACACAGAGAAAACTCACTGTGGATGAATGCAAGCATTTGAAGGCATTCACAGAAAAAGAATTAGAAGCTCCCTAGGACCCATCTGCTCTAACTCACTCACTCAATGCAACAGGACCAAGTCTAGGGAGATTAGGTGACTTGTTCCAAAAAACAATGAAAAAAAGATAATCAATAGCAGAACCCAGACTAGAAACCCCAACAGCACTGTTTAAAATCATAACTATGGAACCTCAGGAAACCTCCTGACTTTTGCCATTATGAGAGTCACAAGGCTGAAGCGTTTCTACAATCGGCGAATGTAGGCATTTTCTTCCTGTCCGTCCTTCATGCCAAAGCACTCGTTCTATGCCACGGGCAGTTCTCAGTAAGCCTGTGATGGAAGTGGTTCCTGATTTTCCAAGTTCAACTGTGAATCCACTGCCTAGAACTCAGATCTGGTTTTCTTGCAGAAATCCCATTACACGTGTGTAGGTTCCCAGGATAAGTCCTCCCACCAGGCACGGTGTTGCCAAACCACAGTGAGGACAGTCCACGTCATCGAACGCCATCGTGAATATTATTTCCTTAAAATCTCCTTCTGAGTTTCCACTTGGACCTTTGCCCTCCTGGTCCCTCTTCTTGGAAAACTGCTGCCCCTGGTTTTCTCACGTCAGGCTCCTTCTGTCACCCACACCTTAGCTTGTGTGCTTCCTCGTCAAGAGTCTCTTATGAGCACAGACCCAAGCAGATCTCACTCCCTGCGTCCGCCAGTTACTTTCTATCCTGTCACCCTGCTGCATTTTCTGTATAGCGCCACCTGAAACATTCTGTTCATCATTTACTTGTTTATAACCACCCAGCTTCAGGACGTGAGCTCCAAGAGGACAGGACTTGGCCTGTCTTGTTCACCACCATAACTCCAGCATCTAGACTAGGACCTGGCATGTAGCAGGCTCTCTACACACATCTGGCGGATGAATAAATGAATGCACCAAAGACTGAAACAGAGAAGCTTCTTCCAACATGGTTCCCAAAGTTGGAATTCAAGACTTTCCTACCAATTTCTCACCCTTTCAATGGTAGGAGTTGGACTCCATGTGCTTTAACGCAATGCGGAAAGAAAAAATGAACCCTTAGGCTGGCATTCTCAATGACAGGAGAGAGCAGACAGGAAGTTTCAGGGATTGAGGATGGTGCCGAATCTCTCCCCAGCTCTGTGCCCTTTCACACAGAGAAGGTGTTGGTGGGTCAGGTCTACCTGGTTATAGGATGTGAGAGGCAAATCCTATAGTGGAATGATGTGATGTTTTAGAGTCAGGAGATTTGGTTTCAAACCCTAGACGAGTCATTTAAATCTCTCTGAGCCTCAGCTTCCTCATCTGTAAAATGGGGATGGTGAAATACTCTAGGCATAGGGTACCCGTGTGGATCAAGGAAGTTAGCACTATGGAAACTCTCTAAACAGTAAAAGACTATAACTTGCTATTGAATTATTAATAATAAGACCATGTCATCTCTGGGGGGGATCCAGATCTGTGACGTTTCTCAGGATGTGTGTCTCCACCCAGTCCTGCTCTGTTGCCTCTCTTAATTCTACCCACTCTGCCCAGCTCCCAGGCTGCTGAGTGGAAGGCCCCAGGCCGGTAGCAGCAGCCCTGGGGCACTGACACTGGCCACTCAGAGCTGCCCGCAGTGTCACAGCCAGCGCGACAGCCACAGATGGCGCAGGCAGAAGGAAGCCCAGGAGAAGACCACTGTGGGAAGCCACAGAAGAGCATGGGGAAAACCACCCGTGGAACCGAACCAGGGCAAGTGGTAGAAAACTGGCCAAAATCCCTCAACTGCAGGCCAAAATTCTCTGGACAACCCAGAGTCCCAGAGATGGGTACTTCAGAGAAGCCAAGGTTCCGTCTTATCACCAGGCTCTGGCTTCCTGAGGTCCCTACAGGGGGTGGGGGGAATGGGGCTACACTCCTCCCTTTCCCCCACAGGTCTCCGGACCAACCCTGCATTAACCAGTTTCCCATTCACCCAATTTTAATGCTCCAGACAAAGAGGCTCTTGGCCAAAGGCTGCCTTGATGGTACAGATATCCCCTCCCCTGACCCAGTCACTCGGGGCTACACTGGACACTGACTCCACTCTTCGTGAAGTGATAACCTTAATGACAGGTCTGCACGCGAAGTGTCACTTCTTATCCCTTCTACCAAGAGTTCAATTCCATCGGGTAAGGCTACTAGCCACACACAACCGAGCACCGTCTTCACACAGCGGTGCGCCACATTTGGGGAAAGTCCAAGCACAGCAGCCAGTCCCTGCCCTGAGCGGCATCCGCTCTGTCTGGGGACACAGAATTCATCACAACCACCGTGAACGGCTCTGTTCGCTGTCAGAAAAGAGACACACAGGCTGGGGCACGTGGGGACCAAGGTGAGGCGCTGTGCTAGGTCGTCCTCAGGAGCTGAGTTCTCTCCTGGCTCCTAAATGCTGTACTGATCAGGGCGTCTGGATCCCAGGCCAGTTCCTTCATTTCCGGCAATGGTAGGAGGTGATCGGTGCTGGTAGTCGCTTGAATCTGAAAAGCTTCAGGGGGACATCACTGTGTATCAAAGGGCTTAATGGACAGAAGGATTAAAATGTGGAGAGAGGGCAGGGAAGGGAGTTCCAGGTATGAAAGGGATGGAAGCTGGGAGTGTTTGAGGTACTTATGAACGCTCCAAGGTGAATCGTCCAGAAGCTACAAGATGCCCCCCTCCACCCCCCCCCCGCCNCCCCCGCCTCCCCTCAGTTCTGGGTTGGCTGACGATGCCAGTTGGGGAGATACCAGCCTATAAATGATAATGAAAGTGTGAGTGTGCCAGGGAGAGGACCAGGGGAATTCATGTGTTGAGGATTGCTGGCTTTCAAGGGAGGCAGAGAGAAAGATGGTAGAGAGGGAGGGGGACCACGGAGACTTATTCAGCCTGTCCCCTCACTGGGCTGGTGCTCAGGGCCACCCGTTGCCCTCTGAGGGTGAAGACAGATCTGTTTTATCCTCTCCTTCTCCTTCTGTCCTCCTACTCACCCGGGGTTCTGGGCTAGGGTGGGGATGGACAGCAGGACTCTGCTATTCAAGGTACGTCTTGGCAGACAGGTCTGGGACTTGCTCACAGGACCACCCTGCTGTCTGGGCAGACACTGAAGGACCTGCTGGCTGGAAGTGGGTGTGAAGGGCCCCTGGTCTCTGGCTTGGGGTGGGGCAGAGCTGGCTACGCAGCATCCCACTGAAGAGAGAACAGCCTCACCCCCAACTCTGTGCAGGTTTCTCACCCTGTCGCACTGGACTTCCCTGCTCGTTCCCCACTCTGAGCTTCTATACAGACTGAGCTCTTCGTCCATGGTGCCCTTCACAGCTTCATCTTGGCATGTTCTCACTGCCTTTTAAACACCTGGTTCCAAACTCACCTTCTCCATGAAGACCTGACTCTTTTCGTCAATATCAATCTCTTCCTCCCCGCCCTCCCAAGGTACATTGCTTTCACGGCGCTCTTCTGGGACTTAAACCCCCTGTCCGTCTCTCCCGCTGGACCATAAAGTCCCTCAGATTAGGGTCTGCACCAGGGGTCACAGATTCAAATGCATAAGGGGCCACGCAGGTCACATAAATGGGTGAAACAGCTCGTGTACGGGACCTCGATGGTGGTTGTCTTGGTGGCAACCAGACAACTGGAAGTCTCAGGATCTGAATCACAGGGGCCAGCCCCACCTAAAGGAGGCAGCTGCCCTTATGGAAAATACTAGCACATGGAAATGTGAGCTGATATTGCCAGAACTTTAGATTCTGGGGGAGAAGCCTGGTATCAGCATTCTCATGTGAAATCACCCCATCTTTCTGTGTCAGCAGCAAATTCAAATTTAAGACACCACACCGTGAGCCAAATACAATGCGTCTGCGGGCCAGACTGGCTCGAGTGCCTCCAGTTTGTAATCTCCAGGCTTATTTCTGCCTCGTCGATACTCAGTAAACGCTTGCTGGTTGAAAAGCAACCGAACGAACGAATGAATGACGAGAAAAGAAGGAACAGATGGGTGGGAGAGGGGAACCAGGACGGATGCCCACGCGTCAAGATGCCAAGCGGCAGGTCGGGCAGCTCACAGTGACCCCACTGCCAAGCTGTCAGTGTGAACAGCACGGTGGCCTTGCTTGCCGGCTGAGGGGGGATGAAACACCGGGGGCCTTGTGAACCCAGAGTCGGCAACCAGCTTCTCGGAAGGCGCTATGCTAAGAAGCTCCCGCCGCGGCCAAAGCACAGCCGCTGACAACAGGCCGATGTGCACACACTCATGTGAACACGGCGTGCGAAAGCGGAGGCTCGGCGTGCCTCAGACTCCACATTCCCAGCAAGGCCCACCTTCTGCTGCATGTCACAGCCGTGCTGAGGGAGGAGAGAAGGGATGGCTTTGCCATGATCGGGTACAGGGGAGAAGGAAAGGAGTCATCTGGCCAGAATTCTTTGTTTCTAGCCAGAAACTCTGTCTCTGTCTCTCTGCCTGCTGCCTTGTGGGGTGCTCAGAAGCCTCGGGGAGGGCACCAACAAGCCTGGCGTGGACCCTCGGCCTCCAGGAACACTAGGAGGAGGGAGTGGTGTGCGAGCAGCCTGTGTGGAATGCCTGGGGTTGCAAAAGAAAAGTTATTTCAGGTTCAACTGAGTTATAATTTATTTTTCCTAACTGATCATTACTGCTGCCGGCTCTATAAATAACCACCTAGGGAGTCTGCTTTTCTGCTCCCAAATCCTCAAAAAGCATTGCCAGGTTCTCTGTGGTTTCTGGCCTGCCAAGCACACAGCACATTTCTTTTCTGTGCAGCCCTTCAGGGAATCCTTCTGCAGTGCACGCCAAGGAGTCTGCTGCGCTCCACCTTCCCCGTCCAATTCCTTCCCCCAGACAGGCCACCCGCCCCTCCTTCCCGGCTCCACCAGAGGCCTCACTCCTGGGACGCCGGAGGTTCCCAGGCCAAGGTCCCGGCTTCTCTGTTTACTCTGCTGCAACCCAAATGCAACCCTCGGTGCTCTCAAGACAAGAGTTATTCGGAGTACAGACGTCCAGCTGCAGCGTCGTTCGCTCCTGAGCCCAGGAAGGAAAGAGGGCTACAGCCTGAGTATCACCGGCAAAATGTCAAGGGTCAACACCACCTCAGGAAGGATGGCTGTGGTCTATGGGAAATCAATGTAAAGGACTTAAAGAAGGATCTGTTCGAGCACGCCTCCATTTAATCGAGTACAAAGAAGAAAAAGCATGCTCTTGATGGTATTCTGAAGGATGTCTGCTTACGCGCTTTCCAACCACATGGGGTTTTCTCTCTAAACGGAGGACCTCGGGAGGGACTGATGTTCAACAAGACCCACCAGGCGCCGAGAGCTAGGCCTTTCATGTTCCTTATTCTGTTTCATCTTTCCAACATGAAGGCCCGAGGCAGGTATATGTTTGCCCATTTAGTAGATGAGGGATCCAAGGAAAGGGGCTTGCTCCAAGTCAGGCAGCAAGAAAGAGGCAGGAGTGAGACTGAAGCCCAAGTTCACCAGACTCCAGAGCCCAAGTTCCTCCACCGCTATGCCCCATGGCTTCTCTAGCTAGAAGACCAACGTTAAAGACATGCTTATTTTTCTATTTCTCAGATTAATTCTGCAGGTCAGAAAGCAAGGACAAGTTGGATATTTAACCACAGGTCATTAATAGCCATATTTGAACTCTTCAGAAATTAACCTCTCTGACTAGTCAACTGTGAAGTCTGAAGTGCTCTCTCTTTCGCCGTTTATTAAGAAAATTACCATAAGGGCTATGGTCAATTACGTTGCTCTAATGGTCTAAAAATAAAAGCTTGTGTATTTTTGGATGGTTCTAAAAACAATAATTACTAATACTAACAAAACAATAAGAAACAAATGTTAAGTTTTCATCATCATCCAACCCCCATGGCAGGTGAGATGACCTTTTATATGCTTTGATGGCATTCTGTGCTCACTCTGTCGAGAGCATTGATGACACCACATTGGAATGGCCTGTTTCCTCATATGTCTCTCCCTCTAGGCCAATGACCCCAAAGTTTTTTGGTAACGTGCCCTAGCAGCAAACATTTGAGTATACCTGCATATGAGTATATTTATCTATAAATATTCATACTCTGTTATTCATAAAAATAGAAAGGATGGCATAGGCATGTGTGCCCACCTGTGTATCTAGGTGTCCATCTGTCCGTCTTATTTTCTTCCAGCCCCCCAGTGGATCATCTCACCTTCCACGGCCTCCCACATGCGTGTCTCACTTTGGAGTGAGACTTCTCGGCGATGTGCTCATCACACCTTCATTGATTCATTTCCCCCTATCTGCAATAGCACCCATTACGTGCTGGGGACTGTTAGGTACCGGGGATAGCTGAGTGAGCAAAAGGGTAAGGAATAAGTTTTCCGCAGAGCTTACAATCCAGCAGGTGAAACAATGTCAGATAACATTAGATAGTGATAATGGCCACAAAGAAAATGAAACAAGGTGATGTGATAGAAGTGATCAAGAATGACCGTGGAGGTGATGGGACAGGCCACCCTAGACTGGGAGCTCGGCGAAGGCCTCTCTGAGCTGCACGATGAGAGGCCACCATGCCAAGATCTAAGGGGAGAGTGAGTGTTCTGGGCAGAAAGGATGTCAAATGCAAAGGCCCTAGGCAAGAAAGGCCTATGTGTCTGGACAAAGAGTTAGCAGGAGAAGCTGGGGAAGTAAGAAGCTTAGGCTAGGCAGCCCTGCCAGAGATGACTCCTAGCCCCACTGCCTTCTGACTGGGTGACCTTGAGGATTAAAGCCACATGCACACAGTTGGCATCAATAAATGGCAGCCCTTGACGTCTGTTAACTTATTTCTCACGGGTCCCCCGGCACGGAAGTTCTATACCAACTAGGCCCAGCCACTTTCTGACCCTGCAGGTCTAGAAGAGCTATCACCATGCCTGGCTTGTTGGAAGAGCTCAAGGAAAATTTGGTAAATGAATGAGTTTTAAAATGGGTAAATGTACAGAAAATAGGAGTTTGGCTAAATACAAAAAAAAAAGAAAAAATGATTTTTTAAGCAAAATTTTTTCAATTATAGACATATAAATGGCTAACAGACACATGAAAAAATGTTCAAAATCATTAGCCATCAGGGAAATTCAAATCAA
>NC_048219.1:18542027-18572183 GCF_002007445.2 Ailuropoda melanoleuca
GGGGGATTGGGATAGGCCAGTGATGGGTATTAAGGAGGGCACGTATTGCATGGAGCACTGGGTGTTCTACACAAACAATGAATCATGGAACATTACATCAAAAACTAAGGATGTGCTGTATGGTGACTAACATAATAAAAAATTTTTAAAAACTTCAATTGTAAAAGTCATGTCACAGATATTCAGGAAGTCTTTGATATCTTAAGCAGACACGGGATAGTGTTCCACACTCCACTAAGCACGCATGTGCTACTCCGCATGTCTCCCCAGAGGCAGTAGAGCATATGGGTGAAGAATGCGTGGGCTCTGGAGAGCTGGACCACCCAGGTGGACATCCTGCCTCCACTATTAGCCATCTCGATCGTCCTACTGAAGTTACCTGCCTTCTTCATGGCTCATCTGACCTGTAAAACTGCCAAACTAACAGCCTACTTCGCAGTAGTATTGTGACGGTTCAAGTGAGCGCATGAATACAAAATGTCTAGGAAATGCTTAGGATGTCACACTACTGACTTCACCAAGCCCCAGTCGTTAGAGACTTGGCTACTCGTCAGGCTTTACTAGAAGCATCACCACTAGTAGTATCGTTACAGCTAAAGGCCCACCACACAAACAGGATCATTTCTTAAGAGAAAGCACTAGAAACAGCATTGCCAAATCGAAGGATATATGGATTTTAAGACTTTTAACACATAACAAGTGTTGGCCCATTTCCTCAAATCTTCGTCTCCACTGAGTACGAACCTTTGAGAAAATCTTCGCCAATCTGTTAGGGGAAAGAACATCTCATTGTTTTAATTTGCCTTGCTTTAATTACCAGGGATATTGAACCGTTTTTCATTTGTATTGCCTCTCTTGTGAACTGCCTGTTCATGCTTAAAAAAGGAAGTCCGTTTTAGTAATTAGAGGCAGCCGGATAGACAGCTCGAAGTGAAACCCCACTGCTGACAGGGGTCAAACAGGGCTAGATAGTCACACATTACAGAACCGGGCATTCCTTTACCTTGTGGAAAGTTAGAACTCCGGAGCTCCGAGGTCCTTTCTAACACTGGGATTATTTAGGGACGCCTGGGGTGGCTCAGTTGGGTTAAGCATCTGCCTTCAGCTCAGGTCATGATCCCAGGGTCCTGGGATCCAGTCCTGCATCAGGCTCCCTGCTCAGTGGGGAGCTTGCTTTTCCCTCTGCCTGCCACTCCTCCTGCTTGTGCTCTCTCTCTCTCTCTCTCTGATATATAAATAAATCTTTTTTAAAAAGAAGAAGAAAAGAAAAGAAGGCCTACAAAGCAACAGGTGGACTCTGGGGACCCACCAATATCAGTGGCCTCCATGTTTTCCCAAGATAAAATTGATATCTCAACATCCCTCATGAACCTCTGCATGAAGATGCCTGAGTTAAATCAGAAAGAAAAGTCAAAATGACATGGCTATGCCTCTAGCAGATAATTCTAGTAGATGACAGAAGAGAATTCCGTTAAGTCTCCCCCTTGACAAGATGAAAAACCTTTGCCGGNGGGGGGGGGGGGGGGGGGGGGAGTGGAGTGGGGGATGGTACAGAGCAAATCCTGTTACAACAAACACCTTCACTCTCAAGGTGAGTGTAGCACAAAGGCTTCCCAGGTGTGGCCACCTGTTGACTTCAGCCATATTTGTAGAACTTTCCTCCTTGCTTTGCATTCGGCTTTGGTACAATCACTGGTCATAGCACACCCTCCTTATTCCACTCCCCCACACATGTTTACACTGCAGTTTTCTCCTGAGCTGGCCGAAAGCCTGTGAGGACTTGGAGAATGCCACTGTGTTCGTAGTAAGCAGACACCCGGGTTCAGATGTGCTAGCTGTCCACTCTGTATTACAGAGTGCTCTTGGATTAGAAGTGGGTCTGACCGTATCTGAATCCTTTGGCCAGAATTTTACAGTGTTTTCAGAGGACCTTCTACATTTTTACCAAGGGGATTTTTTTCCTCCCCCAAATCTCCCCCCTTTTGGCTGTCACGGTTGAAGTTTCTTGCTGGGTTTGGCCCCACAGACATGAGGGCAGTTGGAAACCGAGCGCTCCCATCTCTTCAATTACTACTGTGAGGAAGAAGTCCCAGGTGGGGGAGGACCTGGCAGATCTCCCCGTGGGCGCCCTTCCGCGCACAGACCTGAAGCGGCAGGCCAGTCGAATCGGCAGCCAGGATCAAGCACAAAGAAAAGCCTCGTCCAGGAGGGAGCTGGAATCAGATGGAGGCAAAGCCAAGACTCTGGTTCTTGGCAACGGGAGTGAAACTCCAAACTAAGAAGGAAGGGCGTCCTTCCTGCCAGCCCCTCAGCACGCCCCTCCGATGGGGGAGTGGGTGTGGGGAGAGCTCCGTGCTGCGCGGAGCCTGGAGCTCTGCATGCCACCCTGGTCAGAAGCTGGTTGGCTAATGACCCCAAACAAAACGCTTGCTCCATCCTCAGTCTGGGGTCACTGACAGCTGAGCCTCGCTCCAGCAGTACACTGCGATCCCTCAGAAAGGACTTGCGCAGGCCCGTGAGCGTGCGCCGGGCCAGGAGCTGGGGCGGAGAACGCCCCACCTCGGGGCTCCATGCTGGGGGCTTGTGATGCAGCCGAGGAGCTGAGAGTCCCAGTAGCAGCTGGAAGCAGGGTACGTGAGGAGTCAAGCAGAGTCCCTGCAGGGAGTGCCACTAGAGGCCCCAGAGGGCAGTCCACGGTCAGGGGACCGCCAGCTGGCCTTATGGGAAAGGGCTTGTGTTCAACTCTGGAGGGTGGGGGAAGTTTGGGCAGGTGGATAAGAAGGGAGCTGGCATCTGGGGGAGAGGGGAGACCGTGACAGCAGCCTGGGAGGCTCTGAGGGCGGCCCACGCTGCCTGCGCTCTTGGCCCCAGAGTGGGGTTTGTGTAAGGGAGGCAGAGACGAAGAGAATGTGATAGGGAGGAAGGAGGCCAGATTTCGGAGAGCTCTGAATCCCACACAGAGAAGTCTGGGCTTTATCCAATAAGCGGCAGGGAGCAGTTGGAGACGTGTGAACAGCAGATCAGCATAATTAAAGGAGAATCTTAAAGACTTGAGCTTTCTGTGGGGACACACGCGTAGGCTAGGGGTGACAAGAACATTAGGCAGCTTTTACAATGGCCCAGGCTGCCAATGGCCAGAGCTGGGCCACGGTGTTGGCCATGGGAGGGAAAGAAAGAAAGATGCTGTGAAGCAAACATCTGAGGGGTCTGGGGAAGGATTCGGTAAGAGGACTTAAGGATGAATCCGGCAATCTGCAGCTTGGAGGCCGTGAGGTGGTGGTGGCCTTGTCAATGGTAAAGAAACAGGTTGGAGCTGAGGAGGGAAGAAGTGACGCATCCAGACTGGGACAGTAAAGGCAGTTCTGCAAGAACCTGAAAAGGCCCAAAGACCCAAAAGGCAGGCATCCCCTGAAAACAGGAGGCCACAGATGATGCTTTGTAATTGAGCTAAAGGGAGTGACAGACACAGCTGAAGTTCTAGCAGTGACATCGAAAGGGCTGTCTGTGCAAACAGCCAGTTAGTACGGGTTCTGCACACCCCTACCTACTCTTCTGCTCTTGATTCTCCCCTACCAGTTTATCAGACCCCAGGTTGAGATCAGTCACAAAGAACAGGAAGGGGGACACTGAGAAGCCAGGTCGCGAATGCTCGCTTCCGCAAGCTCGGTAGGACTTAGTGATTCTCACACCAAAGCACGAGCTCAGGGCTCCGCGCAGGAGTACTGAGTCATTTCTCTCCTCTTCCCCTCCCTCAGCCCTTGTCCCCTCCCATCAGCTCCGCCTCCTCCTCCTCCCCCACCCCCAGCCCCTGCCAACAGCCTGGCGTGCATTCTCTCCATCACATTACTGCGCGACTCTGTTCCCTCCGAGCCTGCCTCCTACCTCTTTAGAAACGCTGGGAGTCCGGGAGCTGACCCACAGAGGCACCGGGACCGAGGAGCACAGATTTCAACAAAGACGGGCAGCTAGTTGTGAAAGGAGCACTGAAGGCAAGTCAGGAGTCTTGGATTTTCAGAGTCAGGCGAGGGAATCAGATAGAGATCCTAAGAGACAAGGGGTCTCATGATTCCCCAGCTTTGCTGACGTAGACACAAGTGTTCTCACTCCACAGATACAGATGGCAGATAAGCAGTTCCTTCAGAGAGGTAACCCCAAGTGCCTGCTCGCAGCTGCACTTACTCTGAATGACAGTGGGAGGGAAGGAAACAATGAGTGTAAAAAAAAAAAAAGGCAAATGCTTAAGGTGGCATGGATGTGAGCAGTGTGAAATGCACACCTCCTCCATTCCTGAAAGACAAAGATGAGTCAAACAGAAGCTTCTCAGAGGCGTTTCTCCTCCGCTTGTCACACATTCCCAGACACAGACTCCTCCGTCCCTGTGTCACCCAGCATCTCAGCTACCAGCCACCGCCTCCTGGTAAGTTAAGCCGGAGGGTCAGATCTGCCTCAGCTGGGGACCTGAAAGCAGACTGGGCCTGTAGGGATGCTTCCAGTGACCTGAGGGCAAGAGAGTGGGGGGAAAGCGGAGAAGGTCAGCAGTATGCGGCTCTGAAGATCACCCGATCTGCACAGCCTGGAACCTGCAGTTACTTCTGGTTTCCTAGACAACCCCGTCTACACCAGGTAGAAATCTGAAGTCCATCTCAAAGAAAGACACAGGCCCTGGGAATGGGACAAGAGAGGAAAGGCAAGGGACCAATGTCGTATGCCAGTTCAGGGGATGGGGACAGCAGGGAATGTGAAGGTCTTCTTCATGGGAGCTGAAATCCCATCAGGTTCTGTGCTTTCCATAATCTCGCATTTGTGGCCAAGAGAGTGACTTGAATTCTGGTTCACTGGATGAGGGATGTGAGCTCACCAGGTGCATGAATTTATCAAAACTGATCTGTGCATTTCCCTGTATATAAATGAGACCCCAGTAATTCTGGCTCTCCCAACCCATTGATTGTGGGATCTTGGACACATCACTGGACATTTTATAGTCCAGGGTTCCCTGTCTGCCAAGCTGAAATTAAAATTTACCATTGTGAGAGCTGACTAGGGCTGGAAATGGGCAGTACTTCCAGGTGAAGAAGGGCCATGATCGAAGCAAAGAAGAATTTCTGAATGGGATTAGCTGTCTGCAGAAAATTCCCCCCGAATCATCCATCTGGGGAAAAAAATTGGGGAGAGAAGTGAAGATGCCGTCCTCTACAACAAAGTGGTTAACAACCGTTCACTTTGTATACCGCCTGCCCTTCAGGTCCTCCAAGCTCTTCTGCTTGACATCCCCCAGCAGCCTCAAGGTCGGGGTGTGCAGTTTTCTTCCCTTCCTTCCAAACTCCCTTTGCATCTTTGGCGCCTGGGTCAGGTAGGAGGAGCAGGACTGTTCCCAGGGGAAGGTGCAGGGAGACGCAGTTCACACAGAGGGTGCGCATGTGCAGAGAGAGCTGGAAAGACTCAGAGGCTCTGAGAGCCAGAGTCATCACCCCCAGTCCATTTACTATGGATGAGAAAATGAAGGTCCAGAAAAGTGATGGAACTTGTCACCATTTCTAAAGCTCCCCCCCAAAAAAAGAACAATGAAGTGGCCCATGGCTATCTTTAGGCTGGTCCTCTCACATGGAAGCATGCCTGCTTGTTCCCCAAACAGGTCTCCGTTGAGTGACTTCTGGACACGGGGAGGACCTCGGACCTCAGGATGTACAGACCAGAGCGACTGCAGCTACCAGGATGGAAAGGAATTCCCAGAAGATGTCTTGATGGCTGCTCCCCAGTGACACAGCTGAGGGGTGGCTGGCCCAGGGAAAAACTCTGGGTAAGGAAGGCTATCAAAGGAACATCACATCCAGATTGCAAATTGCTTTAGCAGCTAAAACAGGCAGAAAGATTGAGCGACTCGCTCTAATCCAAGGGCTTTATGCTTCAGCACTGGCTGCCTCTGACTCTCACCCTTGACCCAGCCTATTCATCAGTATTTTGATAAGCAGATTCCCCTCACAGAGCTACTTAATCTGGGTTTCCAGAGAAGTCTTGCAGCAATTAATGAGAGCACTGTGTTTCCTGCCAGTTTCAGAGGCTGGGGCAGCTCAGTTGCAAAAGTAAAGGGACTTGTCATAAGGTGTACAAACCTTCCCATCATCAGACTTGACCCCCCTAGGGGTTAACTTGGGCCTCTTTTCAATCTTGATACTTGGATCTATTTTTTTAAATCCACTTCCTCCTTGGTATGCAGGAAATTTAAAGCCCTTGCTTATATCCTCCTTGATGCCAGCTTTTAGTCAGAGCCTGAACAGCATCTGGAGCTAAACACAGATTAGGGGCAGGGGGGGTGGTGGGTAGGAATGACAGGCACAGGCAGGAGACCTGCCCCTGCCAAGGGCACCACCAGTGAGCCACAGGTGTGTGCGCCCTCCTGCTATACGCCCTCTGCCTGGAAGCCCTTAGGCGGTGGCGGGAGGGGGAGCTAGGGCTGGGACCCCAAATCCCGAGGCTCACAGAGGCACCACCAGCACCCGCCGTCTGGCCCCTGCCCTGGGGGATGCTGCAGAGTTGTCACGTCCCTCACCAAAGGGACGACCTCAGGTCTCAGCCTTGTCATCTCTTCGAATTGTCATTAAAGGAGGGCAGCTCTGCATGCTGGCCGCCCTGTTAGAAATGACCTGGGGAAACAGTCTGCATTATACTCTGCAGAGGTGGGAATTACTTTAAAGCAAAGTAAGATGTGACCAGGGAACTTCAGATTTGAATTCAGTTTATAAATTATTAGTTAGGAATAAAATCGGGTTTAATTCATTTGTAGAACCCTTACATCGGCTGTAAGAAGTCATAAAAATTAAAATTTACAGCTATGGGAGGCGGAAGGACTAGCAGCCGCAGCAGTTCCGACTACGGCTAGCACCCCGGGTAACACCGTTTGTCTCTTACAGGTAGTTCAGGATTGGGGAGAACAAAACGAAAAACAAACTAAAAATGGAAAAACATAACACGGAGCTTTGAGTTCACAAACAGGCGCAAAGGAGTTGACAAATCAACTAACCAGGCTTTCACAATGGAAAAGAATGTCAGAATCTGAGCCCGTCCCTGTCCCTGCTTTCCCTCCCCTACTGTGACCACAGCTGGTGTCCCGCCCCACTGCCCGGGAACAGACGGAGATGGGTAACTACCCAGCCGAGCTGAAGTTCACCACTGGAGGCAGATTCAGGCCGACATTCTAGGAACCCTCATCCCCTTGACGCAGGCAGTTCTCAAAGTCTGGGGTGCGGATGCCCTCCATCTGTGGCCTGAGAGGGTGGGGATGGACATGTCTATGGGGGGGGGTGGCGGGTCCCAACCCCTCTGCCCAGGCCACTGCGCCCAGAGCCGGGTTCTTCACTTAGCCCCAGGAATGGAGACATGGTGGAAAGCACTGGTGCCACCACATTGGCAAAAGTAGGCGTTGAGGCCCTCTCTCCTTCAGCCAGAAGTGGAAGCCAGAGAGGTTGGGCCGACCTGCCGCTCGGAGGCGACCCCAGGCTGGCCACTGCCCGGCCTGCCTGCTGGCCTCTGTATGTAGCACGGCCTGTCCTCTGTGGCAGGCTACTTGCCAAGGACCCACAGTGAACTTGGCCACTCTGTGGGATTTACTGAGTCTGGACCCAGAACTGGCCTGGCTCGCCCGGCGCAGAAGGTCAACTATGTTGACAAGGTGACCCTTACCCGCTACCTCTTCCTTTTTTCCCTCCTCCCTGGCTACCTTCCCTTCTCCAAATCAGTCTTGTCTTGGATCCGTTTCTCCCTGACCTTGGCTGATCTCTGGCATACTGGGTGTTTTTCCAAGGAGCACAGCTGGCCCATCAGGCATTCGAAGGACATGAGGCTGGTCCCTTCCCCCAACACACCGTCTCATACGGTCAGCAGTCTCAGAGCACAGTCCCTGATAGGCTAACGGCCATTCACAGGTCACCCAAAGAGCTGGACAAGACTCTAAATGTCCCAACTCACCATATACATCCTGCCTTAAACCCAGACTCTGTCTCAAGGGCGCTCGATGCCAGGGTACCCATAACAGAAAGGGCAACCTCAGAGTACATCAGATACAACGGGCAAAACCGTCGTCTTTGAAGTTCATAAAATCTATGACTCTGTCGTCCCGCAGGACCCTCACCGCCACCGTGATGGGGAGCCAGGGCAGGCCTTTCCCAGCATTCAGTCTTTAACTGGCTACAGAGGACCTTCCCTCCTAGAAAGGGGTGCTCAGCAGGGACTGCAGTCAGCATGCTGTCCTGCGTTCCAGGACCAGGGGTCTACCCGAGCACCATCTTCCAGAGTGTGGCACGAGGTGGGGTGGACGGGGTGGCCCTGTCTTGGTCCCAGTCTCTCTAAGCCACCCTCTGTCTGCAGCAAGCTTTCTCTATAAAGGGCCAGACAGGAAATATTTTAGGCTTTGGAGGGTCGCACGTGTCTCTGTTGTATATTCTATTTTTCTTTGACTTTTTTTTTTTTTGACAACATATTTGGAAATGTAAGAGTCATTCTTAGCTTGAGGGGTTGGGCAAACGCAGGCAGCAGGCAGATCTGACTCCCAGGCAGGCCGCAGTTTCGGACCCCTGGCAAAAAGAAAGAAACTGCAACATTTTTTATTGGCCCCCACCAAGCAGCCCCTTGCCACCTTCCCTCCCACCCTGACCCTCCCACAGGCCGATGGACTGCCCCTGACATGCTCCAGCTGCACTTGGCCCCAAGGCAGGCCCCTGCTCAGGTCCCAGGATGGCCCATCTACACCATGCATTTCATTTCATTCAGCATGTTGCACACATGGGGAGCCATTCTGTCTTCCTTGTGCTTAACCCGGGATGCCCAAGGTCCAGATGACCCTGCACCATGAGGTCTCACCTGACCATACTCGTGCAGCCAAACCCACCCATCTCCCTGCCATGGGGGCACCGACTGACGAATGGCCTAACTTGGGTTTTTCCTACTCGGTCACCTGTGCAGTACAGGGCAGACACCAGTTCCATCTCAAAGTACAGCCAGGACCCAGCGACTTCCCACCCCTCCACTGCTGTCACCCAGGCCACACTTCTCTGTGGACGACTGTCACAGCCTCTCCTCAAGGCTTCCTGCCCTCATCTCTGCCCTTCTCTCTCTCCCTTGTTCAAAGGTCCCAGAGGCTTCCCAACTCACGCCAAGTAAAAGTCAATGTCTCTAAACAGTAAAACAAATCCAACATCAAGATCCTTCCATTGGCCCACTAAAGCCCCCTGGGTCTGCACTGGCCACCTGCTGGGCCTCACCTCCCACCTCTCTGTCCTGGCTGATCCTAATTCTAGCCACACTGGCCTCCTTCCTTACCCAGGTCTCTTAGCCCCGATTACCAATAGTTTATATAAGTTTTCATGGGTTGTTGTTGGGGTTGGTTTTTGTTTTTTTTTTTTGGTCTTGGTTTTTGTTTTTCTCACTAGAATATAAACTCCATCAGATAGAGGTTTGACTTCTTCAATGTTAAGCACAGAGTAAGAGCCCAGCAAATGCACAAACATCTAGAATGTACAGGGATAGGGTCCCCTGCTGATGGGTGAGAGATGGCAGCATTGCGGGGACGGGGTATCCAATTGCACTGGGATACCTTTATGCAAATAAACATCTTGCTCTTAAGCCCCCTCGGTGGCCAGATGGACTAACAAACATTGAAAACGGATATACTGAGCCAACAGTCCCAAATTGTTTATATTCAATCCTAAAGCAGCCTCAGATTTCAGCCAAACTAACCAATTATCTATGGGAAAAAACAACAAGCGATTGCTCTAAGGTGTGGAACATCCCTGCTCATGGCTCTTTGGTGCTCGCCACAGCCACCCTGCAGGAACAGAGGGAGGAAAGGGAAAGCATGGTCCTTGCTGACAGCTCTGGGTCCAAATCCTAGCGCTGCCTTGACAAGGAGACTGATTCTGGCCGTGGTACCAGGTGCTTTATGCCTCAGCTTCCTTGTCTGTTAGATGGAGATACTAATACTTACCTTATAAGGTTGATGAAAGGCTGATGTGAATAATTAAAAAAAAAAACACCAGACATCTCTCAGCATAATGACTCAATAAACACCAACGTCTCCCCTTTTGTAAGCGAGGAAACTAAGATTCAGAACATCAGGTGACTTGCCTGAGGGTCAGAGGGATGCTGTGCGGCAAAGCTGGGGCTCAAGCCAACCGTGTACATTCTCCCCAGCATCCAGCCTCCCGTCTGTTTACATTCCGCACGCTCCTCACTGCTCTGTCAGTAGGATACAGGCAAGTGTTGGCTCTCCATCAACCTGCTTGTTGAAGACTGTGGAACGGGGCCTTCTGGATTCACTACCTGACACCACGTGGCGGGGTCACATCTCAACATGGAGAGATCTGATGGTCACAAGTAAGGGATCAAAAAGCTAAAAGAATTCAGCTGCCCTGGTTGCTAATTGTCCCTGAGATATGCAAATGGAAAAGGACAGTTTCCCTGTCACCAGCAGGTGAACAGAAAGCATAGTCAGTACGAGTAAGGTGCACCAGAGAGCCCCACGCCAGCACCCCCAGGCAAACAGCACAACCCGACGCAGCCTCCCCTGAGATCCAACGCCAAAGCACAAAAGCCACATTCAACCCAAAAGCTTCCACAGAAGGGATCAGTCTTTCCATACGCAGGTCATTTTCTTTATGGAGCACATGTATTCAGTAATCCTCTCTATAAGGTAATTTTTTTAAAGATTTTATTTATTTATTTGACAGAGAGAGAGAGAGACAGTGAAAGAGGGAACACAAGCAGGGGGAGTGGGAGAGGGAGAAGTAGGCTTCCCGCCGAGCAGGGAGCCCGATGCGGGGCTCGACCCCAAGACCCTGGGATCATGACCTGAGCTGAAGGCAGATGCTTAACGACTGAGCCACCCAGGTGCCCCCATAAGGTAAATTTTTGTACAAAGTGCTTTCTCCATTAGCTTTCATCATGAAGCTGAGAATGTGTTCCTCCTGGAGAAAAAAAGTAGACCTCAGACACTATAAAAATGTAAATTATTAAGGAACAAACCTTTTAGGTGACACATTTAGAGGACAAACAATGAGGAGACAGCCCAAATAATGTCTAAACAGATTTGAAAAGAAACAGAACACGAATATGTGTGGCTGCAAGAGGAAAAACTCTCAGGATATGAGTCCTGAGTCAAGCACCTGAGGTCGTTCACGGCCCAAACTCAGGGCCCCTGCTGCTTCGAGAAGGGGGTACTGCAGTCCTGCCTATCACTGGCCATCCTGCCACCCTCACCTGGCTGACCCTGCTCTCACCTCAGACCTCAGCCAAAATATCCCTTCTTCAAAGAATGACTAGGCGGGATTTCCTTCCTTCCTTCTTTGACTCATTCATTCAACCATGATTAGTGAGCCCCCACAATGGGTCAAAGTATCCTTATTACTGTCTATTTTCACTTTTTAACTAAATATTTACATGTACAACACTCTTGAGTTACTTTCCACCTCCCTTGTGAGTTCCATAAAGACAGAGATCATATCTGATTCTTTTATTTCATCCCCGGCACCTGACGCAGTCCCTGGAACACAGTAGGTATTCTGTAAATATCTGCTGAACGAAGGTACAAATCCATCAGTCAAAGCATTCAAAAGCTCCACTCATATTCCAAAATTCTAAAATGTAGCCTGCTGTCTATGTCACACATCTATAATTGATGTCACAATCAACAGGACTTCTTAATTTAATAAAGGAGCCTTATTAATTCACTTATAAATTTATTAATAAAGGAAAACAATAAGATGTCAAGCAAAAGGCCAAAAGTTCCTTTCCCCAGGGGTGGCTCTACGGTATAGATTAGAGGACAGTCCTGTGGGTGTTACTGGGGGTCAGCTGAGGTGGTAGGGAGCACTGGTTCAGAGCAAGGTGGATGAAGACAGACCACCTGGTTTAGGGTCTTGACCCCACCAAGAGCCAGGACTAGCTGTGTGACTCTGGGCAAGCTACTTAACCTCTCTGTCCTCCAGTTTTCAGATCTGCAAACTGGGAATAATAAGGATATTAACTAGCAGAGATGGGGGGACGGGTGAAATAGGTGATGGGATTGAGGGCACTTGTGATGAGCACTGGGTGATGGATGGAACTCCTGAATCACTATACTGCACACCTGAAAGTAATATTACACTGTCTGTCAACTAAGTGGAATTTAAATAAAAACTTAAAAAAAAAGAATTAACTTCAGACGATCACATGAATAATTAAATGAGTTAGTACATATGAACTACTCAGAACAGTACCTTGCTCTTGCTAAGGACTCAGCAAATATGATTATTTTTATTTTTCTGGAAGAATGAGAACAAAGATAGGCCAAAACCAAGGAGTTTGATATGCTTTCACTAAGTTCACGGACCACTCAGACCGACTCTCCAGGGTTTCCTACTACTCAAGGGCAGGGAGATGCCCGATTCTCCAAGGTTTCCTACTACTTAAGGGCAGGGAGACCCTACGTCCACATCAACTTCGCAGCCTCGCTGCTGCACGAGCACGCCAGCACCGCCGTGACCCAATACCGCACACCGGGGGCTTCAACAACACACGGTGATTTTCTCACAGTCCCAGAGGCTGGCAGTCTGGAATCAAGGTGCAGGCAGGTGTGGCTTCTCCTGAGCCCTCTCTCCTTGGCTTGCAAAGGGCCACCTCTCACCGTGTCTGTCATCACATGGCCTTTCCTTTGTGCATGCCTCCCTCTTGTTGCTTCCCTTTCTCATGAGGACACCAACCCTCTGGGATGAGGGCTCCACCTCTGTGACCTCATTTGATATTAGTTACGTCTTTCAAGGCCCAATCTGTACGTACAGCTACACTGGAGGGCCGGGTACCAACATACGCATTGGGGGTGGAGGAGGGACAGTGACCTTGCCCATTTGAAACGAGGAGCTGGACCAAATGACCCCTCGAGGCTTCCGCTGGAGTCTAAGATCAGATTTCACACATACCACAGTGACAAGCACGCATTGAAAGCTTAGAAAATGCTCGCTGGACCACTGTATAAGAAATACTATTTAAGGCTGAGCAAACTGAGTTCGTTCCAAAGTCCATACATCTTACTGTCCGGTCTATGTGCCAAGCCCCAGGAGAACAGATTGCAAAAGTGAGGACAAGCCGCTTGATGACACGGAAATTAACTGTAACAATTATCTCTGAGACCTTCTCACATTAAGTGGGCAATGAAAAAGTGGACGCAGAATCCTCCCGATAATGAATCAGATGATGAATTCGCTTCCACGGAGGCCAGGGTCGGGCTGATCTGCTGGAGCGACCAGAGAGCGGGATGATTTCACTATCTCTGTGAAACACTGTTCCAGAATCTGTGCTGTATTTGACAACTAAATCAATAAAACCGTGATCTTATCAACAATTTCGCAGAAAGCCTTCAGTGAGTCGACAGGAAGAACTCTAGGGGACAGGCAAAGGGACTGCAAGAAGCTCAAAAGCCTCGACTGCTAACAAGGCAAAACTCCAGCAAATCGATGAATCAGATTGTCAACAAGCAATTCCCTCAATGCTAACTTTTTAAAGAAAACTTTTATGTTACATTTATTAGGTCCTTTCATCAAAATCAGCTTTACTGAGGTATCAGTTAACACGCACACATTTCAAATGAACAGCTGGATGTTTTTGGCAAATGTATATACCCAGGTAGCCATCACCCCCCCAAACAAGACACAGAAATTTCCATAATGCCAGAACGTTCCCTTATACCCCCTCCTGGTGAACCCCTGGCCCTACATCCCCCGACCCCATCACAGGGCACCAGATTAGTTTGGACTCTTCTAGGATGTCGTAGACACGTACAACACACACTCTTTTATGACTGGCTTCAGCGTAACTCTTAGAGAACTCACACCCACTGTGGCCTGTAGCAGCACTGTGCTCCTTTTTATTACTGAGCTGCACCCCAGAATACAAGCGGACTGCAAGCTGTTGATCCATTCCCTCATCGACGGCTATTTGGGTTTGTGTTAATTCCAGTTTGGGACTATTATGAATAAAGCGGTTATGAATATCCACGTACCGGTCTTTTTCCAACATAAATGTTCATTTCTCTTGGTAAATATTTAGGAGTAAATTTGCTGGGTCATGCGCATATATGTTCAACTTTATAAGAAAATGCCCAACTTATCCTGAGTAATAGAAATCACCAATAGACTCACTCTTGAAGTGCTTAGTAGATTTTTTTTTTAATTTCATTTATTTATTTGACAGAGAGAGAGACAGCCAGCGAGAGAGGGAAAACAGGCAGGGGGAGTGGGAGAGGAAGAAGTAGGCTCCCAGCAGAGCAGGAAGCCCGATGCGGGGCTCGATCCCAGGACCCTGGGATCACGCCCTGAGATGCTTAAGGACTGAGCCACCCAGGCGCCCCAGGGCTTTGAAGTCTTAAGAGAAGTTCGGATGTCAGGCACAGAGCGATGAGAGATCAAACTGTGGGGTCCACGGACATGAGGAATTCTTGGAACACGGGGAAGCTTCCCAGAGCTTCTGGCCCCAAGCCTCTGACAGGCCTCACTCTGGCATCAGGAACCTCCTTCCCCTCCACACCTGCCCCCGACTCTGCCCCGGATAACTGTCATGACATGACCCCAGCATCGCCGGCCTGAGCTTGTGATGACTCGGGGTATGGCAGACTTTCCTTGGCTTCACTGAAACCGTCCTTTCTTGCCTTAAAAAGCGATCAGGAATATAGTTAATATGCCTTAAAGTTCCCTTATCACAGATCGGAGCAGATCAGAGAAGCCTGTTTGCATTTTTTATTCTTACTCACTGGGTTTTTTAAGGGGAGCCAAGAGAGGGAAGAGGGAACACATGTGCTTGCCGGGATTTCACTCGGGATGTTTGTCTGGATGGCAGAAGAAAGGCCTGAAAAATTGCCCACTGATTCCCTTTCACTTAGAGGATTCTGCTGGTGTTGGGCTTGGCCCTCTAGAACATCTGTCTGTAAAGAGAAGAGTGGTCCTCTCCCTCGCCGGGTGTATGTCAGCCGGGGCCTCCGACTCGGGATCTCCCGGGGCCACACCCGCATGCACAGCAAGGCACACCTGAGACAGGGCGGCCGCCAAGTGCTCTCCTGCTCCTTCGGAGAGCCAGGCCGAACGTCCCCATCGCCGCCCACTGTGGCCTTTCTGTCTCTGTGTCCGGGCAGGATTCTAGAAGACTCAGACAGGGCCCTCCAGAGGGTCCTCTAGGAAAACAGCCGCAGGAATTTCAGAGGCCGTTCAGTCTGGCTGCTGATTTTACAGATGAAAACTCTGAGCCCCAAGGGATTCAGTCACTTATTCCTAAATCAGGGTCCATGGGGACAGGAAACTCCTGACTCCCTTCCCCAGCCACCTTTTCCTCTCCCGACATTTCCACCTCTGCCCAGCTGCTCACACCCAGAGCTGGGGATCGTCTTGGTGTGGCCAATTGTGCCCTGTTTCCCTCCAAGTCTGCCCCCCGCCCTCTCTGCTCTGCTCTCTGCGCAGGGGCTGACCTGGAAGGACCCCATCGGTGGGCACCCTGTGTGCTGGCTCCCAGGCAACAGGGCAGCAGGCCCGAGATCACAAGAGCGAGGAGGGAGGTGGAGAGGTCAGTGAATGCATGCCCCAGCTCCCTGTCCGCAGGGGAGGAGAGAGCCAGGATACCAGCCTGGCGTGGCCCTCACTGAAGGCTCCTGCTCCCTTCCAGGGTTTCAGTAATGTCCCCCTCTCCTCAGCCCTTCAGGCCTCCAGCCACAGCTCCACTGCCACAAGCCCCAGGACCAGCCCTTCCTGTGTAAACGGTCCCTCCCGAATTGTCCTACTATGAGATTGCTGTTTCCTGTTCTGACCCTGACTAGGATAAGCACCGACTCCTGCTACCCCCACGCCTCCACGTCCCCGTCTCCCCGCATCCTGCCCTCAGCCTCTGTGGCCTGGATAGTGGCAAGAGGGTCCTGACCAGGCCCTGCCTTTCCTTCTGGCCCCTCTTCATCGGCTCTCCCTTGCAGTAGATGGAGTTTGGCCAAGAAACGTAAATCATGTCACACCCCTGCTAACCTTGCAATGGTTTCCATTGCACCCTCGGTAAAATCAAAGGTCCTTTTTCAGGAACCTCCCTACTGTTCTCCAGAGTGGCTGCACCCCAGTTTGCATGCCCAGCCACAGGGCACATCCACATCCCTTCCTCCACATCCTCACCGGCACCTGCTGTTTCTCATGTTGCTGATTTTAGCCACTCCAACCCGTGCGAGGTGGTATCTCATTGTGTTTTAGATTTGCGTCTCCCTGATGATCAGTGATGCCGAGCATCTCTTCATGAGCCTGTGGGCCATCTGGATGTTTTCTTTGGAAAAATGTCTCTTCATGTCTTCTGCCCATTTTTTAATTGGATTATTCATTTTGGGGGTGTTGAGTTTTTAAGTTATTTTTTTGGCTACTAACCCTTTATCAGGTATGCCATTTGCAAATATCTTCTTCCATTCCATAGGCTGCCTTTTAGTTTTGTTGATTGTTTCCTTCCCTGTGCAGCAGCTTCTAATTCTGATGAAGTCCCAATTATTTATTTTTGCTTTTGTTTCCCTCGCCTCAGGAGACAAATCTAGAAAGAAGTTGCTACCGCCAATGACAAAGAAGTTACTGCCTACGTTCTCTTCTAGGATTTTTAGGGTTTCAGGTCTCACATTTAGGTCTTTAACCCATTTTGAATTTATTTCTGTGTATGGTGTAAGAGAGTGGTCCAATTTCAATCTCTTGCACGTTGCTGTCCAGTTTTCCCAAGTATCGAATCACTACATTGCACACCTGAAACTAATATTGCACTGTATATAAACTACCTGGACTTAAAATAAAACTTAAAAAAAAAATCAAAGCTCCTATCCTGGCTCTTGAGAGGGCACCAGACCCGGGCTCCTCTTTGTAGCCTCCTCTTGGTCCCAGAGCTAGCTCCCCCTCTGCGTCCCTCCGCCCCCCCCCGCCCTTTCTAGACCTGTACTGACCTCACATGTACTGGTCCCTCTTGCATCCCCCCAAGCACACATGCTGTCTCCTCACCTCCTGGGAGAGGCCTTCCTTAGCAGTACACCTGCTCCCTGCCATTTTAATTCTCTATCCGTGAGCTGTGCTCATATCCTTTGGAACACTTCTCAAATTTGTAATTATACAACTGTTTTGTTTACTTTTTTAAATTACTGTCTCCCCTGCTGGAATGCTGGTGCCACATAAATGGGAACTAAGTCTATTTTGTAAACCCGTCCCGAACCACCATAGGGACTCAAGGCACACCTGCCAAGTGAATGACTAGGTATTTGTTCAGATAAAGTGGACAAATTTCCTTTCTCAGGAAGGACTGTTCTTCAATCTGAAATTGTGTCCTTCTTCCTTTGTTGGAGGGGGTGTTAATATTCTCCTTTATTTTATGAAATTATAGTAANCTCTTGAGTTACTTTCCACCTCCCTTGTGAGTTCCATAAAGACAGAGATCATATCTGATTCTTTTATTTCATCCCCGGCACCTGACGCAGTCCCTGGAACACAGTAGGTATTCTGTAAATATCTGCTGAACGAAGGTACAAATCCATCAGTCAAAGCATTCAAAAGCTCCACTCATATTCCAAAATTCTAAAATGTAGCCTGCTGTCTATGTCACACATCTATAATTGATGTCACAATCAACAGGACTTCTTAATTTAATAAAGGAGCCTTATTAATTCACTTATAAATTTATTAATAAAGGAAAACAATAAGATGTCAAGCAAAAGGCCAAAAGTTCCTTTCCCCAGGGGTGGCTCTACGGTATAGATTAGAGGACAGTCCTGTGGGTGTTACTGGGGGTCAGCTGAGGTGGTAGGGAGCACTGGTTCAGAGCAAGGTGGATGAAGACAGACCACCTGGTTTAGGGTCTTGACCCCACCAAGAGCCAGGACTAGCTGTGTGACTCTGGGCAAGCTACTTAACCTCTCTGTCCTCCAGTTTTCAGATCTGCAAACTGGGAATAATAAGGATATTAACTAGCAGAGATGGGGGGACGGGTGAAATAGGTGATGGGATTGAGGGCACTTGTGATGAGCACTGGGTGATGGATGGAACTCCTGAATCACTATACTGCACACCTGAAAGTAATATTACACTGTCTGTCAACTAAGTGGAATTTAAATAAAAACTTAAAAAAAAAGAATTAACTTCAGACGATCACATGAATAATTAAATGAGTTAGTACATATGAACTACTCAGAACAGTACCTTGCTCTTGCTAAGGACTCAGCAAATATGATTATTTTTATTTTTCTGGAAGAATGAGAACAAAGATAGGCCAAAACCAAGGAGTTTGATATGCTTTCACTAAGTTCACGGACCACTCAGACCGACTCTCCAGGGTTTCCTACTACTCAAGGGCAGGGAGATGCCCGATTCTCCAGAGTTTCCTACTACTCAAGGGCAGGGAGATGCCCGACTCTCCAGGGGTTCCTACTACTCAAGGGCAGGGAGATGCCCCACTCTCCAAGGTTTCCTACTACTTAAGGGCAGGGAGACCCTACGTCCACATCAACTTCGCAGCCTCGCTGCTGCACGAGCACGCCAGCACCGCCGTGACCCAATACCGCACACCGGGGGCTTCAACAACACACGGTGATTTTCTCACAGTCCCAGAGGCTGGCAGTCTGGAATCAAGGTGCAGGCAGGTGTGGCTTCTCCTGAGCCCTCTCTCCTTGGCTTGCAAAGGGCCACCTCTCACCGTGTCTGTCATCACATGGCCTTTCCTTTGTGCATGCCTCCCTCTTGTTGCTTCCCTTTCTCATGAGGACACCAACCCTCTGGGATGAGGGCTCCACCTCTGTGACCTCATTTGATATTAGTTACGTCTTTCAAGGCCCAATCTGTACGTACAGCTACACTGGAGGGCCGGGTACCAACATACGCATTGGGGGTGGAGGAGGGACAGTGACCTTGCCCATTTGAAACGAGGAGCTGGACCAAATGACCCCTCGAGGCTTCCGCTGGAGTCTAAGATCAGATTTCACACATACCACAGTGACAAGCACGCATTGAAAGCTTAGAAAATGCTCGCTGGACCACTGTATAAGAAATACTATTTAAGGCTGAGCAAACTGAGTTCGTTCCAAAGTCCATACATCTTACTGTCCGGTCTATGTGCCAAGCCCCAGGAGAACAGATTGCAAAAGTGAGGACAAGCCGCTTGATGACACGGAAATTAACTGTAACAATTATCTCTGAGACCTTCTCACATTAAGTGGGCAATGAAAAAGTGGACGCAGAATCCTCCCGATAATGAATCAGATGATGAATTCGCTTCCACGGAGGCCAGGGTCGGGCTGATCTGCTGGAGCGACCAGAGAGCGGGATGATTTCACTATCTCTGTGAAACACTGTTCCAGAATCTGTGCTGTATTTGACAACTAAATCAATAAAACCGTGATCTTATCAACAATTTCGCAGAAAGCCTTCAGTGAGTCGACAGGAAGAACTCTAGGGGACAGGCAAAGGGACTGCAAGAAGCTCAAAAGCCTCGACTGCTAACAAGGCAAAACTCCAGCAAATCGATGAATCAGATTGTCAACAAGCAATTCCCTCAATGCTAACTTTTTAAAGAAAACTTTTATGTTACATTTATTAGGTCCTTTCATCAAAATCAGCTTTACTGAGGTATCAGTTAACACGCACACATTTCAAATGAACAGCTGGATGTTTTTGGCAAATGTATATACCCAGGTAGCCATCACCCCCCCAAACAAGACACAGAAATTTCCATAATGCCAGAACGTTCCCTTATACCCCCTCCTGGTGAACCCCTGGCCCTACATCCCCCGACCCCATCACAGGGCACCAGATTAGTTTGGACTCTTCTAGGATGTCGTAGACACGTACAACACACACTCTTTTATGACTGGCTTCAGCGTAACTCTTAGAGAACTCACACCCACTGTGGCCTGTAGCAGCACTGTGCTCCTTTTTATTACTGAGCTGCACCCCAGAATACAAGCGGACTGCAAGCTGTTGATCCATTCCCTCATCGACGGCTATTTGGGTTTGTGTTAATTCCAGTTTGGGACTATTATGAATAAAGCGGTTATGAATATCCACGTACCGGTCTTTTTCCAACATAAATGTTCATTTCTCTTGGTAAATATTTAGGAGTAAATTTGCTGGGTCATGCGCATATATGTTCAACTTTATAAGAAAATGCCCAACTTATCCTGAGTAATAGAAATCACCAATAGACTCACTCTTGAAGTGCTTAGTAGATTTTTTTTTTAATTTCATTTATTTATTTGACAGAGAGAGAGACAGCCAGCGAGAGAGGGAAAACAGGCAGGGGGAGTGGGAGAGGAAGAAGTAGGCTCCCAGCAGAGCAGGAAGCCCGATGCGGGGCTCGATCCCAGGACCCTGGGATCACGCCCTGAGATGCTTAAGGACTGAGCCACCCAGGCGCCCCAGGGCTTTGAAGTCTTAAGAGAAGTTCGGATGTCAGGCACAGAGCGATGAGAGATCAAACTGTGGGGTCCACGGACATGAGGAATTCTTGGAACACGGGGAAGCTTCCCAGAGCTTCTGGCCCCAAGCCTCTGACAGGCCTCACTCTGGCATCAGGAACCTCCTTCCCCTCCACACCTGCCCCCGACTCTGCCCCGGATAACTGTCATGACATGACCCCAGCATCGCCGGCCTGAGCTTGTGATGACTCGGGGTATGGCAGACTTTCCTTGGCTTCACTGAAACCGTCCTTTCTTGCCTTAAAAAGCGATCAGGAATATAGTTAATATGCCTTAAAGTTCCCTTATCACAGATCGGAGCAGATCAGAGAAGCCTGTTTGCATTTTTTATTCTTACTCACTGGGTTTTTTAAGGGGAGCCAAGAGAGGGAAGAGGGAACACATGTGCTTGCCGGGATTTCACTCGGGATGTTTGTCTGGATGGCAGAAGAAAGGCCTGAAAAATTGCCCACTGATTCCCTTTCACTTAGAGGATTCTGCTGGTGTTGGGCTTGGCCCTCTAGAACATCTGTCTGTAAAGAGAAGAGTGGTCCTCTCCCTCGCCGGGTGTATGTCAGCCGGGGCCTCCGACTCGGGATCTCCCGGGGCCACACCCGCATGCACAGCAAGGCACACCTGAGACAGGGCGGCCGCCAAGTGCTCTCCTGCTCCTTCGGAGAGCCAGGCCGAACGTCCCCATCGCCGCCCACTGTGGCCTTTCTGTCTCTGTGTCCGGGCAGGATTCTAGAAGACTCAGACAGGGCCCTCCAGAGGGTCCTCTAGGAAAACAGCCGCAGGAATTTCAGAGGCCGTTCAGTCTGNACACGGTGATTTTCTCACAGTCCCAGAGGCTGGCAGTCTGGAATCAAGGTGCAGGCAGGTGTGGCTTCTCCTGAGCCCTCTCTCCTTGGCTTGCAAAGGGCCACCTCTCACCGTGTCTGTCATCACATGGCCTTTCCTTTGTGCATGCCTCCCTCTTGTTGCTTCCCTTTCTCATGAGGACACCAACCCTCTGGGATGAGGGCTCCACCTCTGTGACCTCATTTGATATTAGTTACGTCTTTCAAGGCCCAATCTGTACGTACAGCTACACTGGAGGGCCGGGTACCAACATACGCATTGGGGGTGGAGGAGGGACAGTGACCTTGCCCATTTGAAACGAGGAGCTGGACCAAATGACCCCTCGAGGCTTCCGCTGGAGTCTAAGATCAGATTTCACACATACCACAGTGACAAGCACGCATTGAAAGCTTAGAAAATGCTCGCTGGACCACTGTATAAGAAATACTATTTAAGGCTGAGCAAACTGAGTTCGTTCCAAAGTCCATACATCTTACTGTCCGGTCTATGTGCCAAGCCCCAGGAGAACAGATTGCAAAAGTGAGGACAAGCCGCTTGATGACACGGAAATTAACTGTAACAATTATCTCTGAGACCTTCTCACATTAAGTGGGCAATGAAAAAGTGGACGCAGAATCCTCCCGATAATGAATCAGATGATGAATTCGCTTCCACGGAGGCCAGGGTCGGGCTGATCTGCTGGAGCGACCAGAGAGCGGGATGATTTCACTATCTCTGTGAAACACTGTTCCAGAATCTGTGCTGTATTTGACAACTAAATCAATAAAACCGTGATCTTATCAACAATTTCGCAGAAAGCCTTCAGTGAGTCGACAGGAAGAACTCTAGGGGACAGGCAAAGGGACTGCAAGAAGCTCAAAAGCCTCGACTGCTAACAAGGCAAAACTCCAGCAAATCGATGAATCAGATTGTCAACAAGCAATTCCCTCAATGCTAACTTTTTAAAGAAAACTTTTATGTTACATTTATTAGGTCCTTTCATCAAAATCAGCTTTACTGAGGTATCAGTTAACACGCACACATTTCAAATGAACAGCTGGATGTTTTTGGCAAATGTATATACCCAGGTAGCCATCACCCCCCCAAACAAGACACNCTTCCATATGTTAACACGCACACATTTCAAATGAACAGCTGGATGTTTTTGGCAAATGTATATACCCAGGTAGCCATCACCCCCCCAAACAAGACACAGAAATTTCCATAATGCCAGAACGTTCCCTTATACCCCCTCCTGGTGAACCCCTGGCCCTACATCCCCCGACCCCATCACAGGGCACCAGATTAGTTTGGACTCTTCTAGGATGTCGTAGACACGTACAACACACACTCTTTTATGACTGGCTTCAGCGTAACTCTTAGAGAACTCACACCCACTGTGGCCTGTAGCAGCACTGTGCTCCTTTTTATTACTGAGCTGCACCCCAGAATACAAGCGGACTGCAAGCTGTTGATCCATTCCCTCGTCGACGGCTATTTGGGTTTGTGTTAATTCCAGTTTGGGACTATTATGAATAAAGCGGTTATGAATATCCACGTACCGGTCTTTTTCCAACATAAATGTTCATTTCTCTTGGTAAATATTTAGGAGTAAATTTGCTGGGTCATGCGCATATATGTTCAACTTTATAAGAAAATGCCCAACTTATCCTGAGTAATAGAAATCACCAATAGACTCACTCTTGAAGTGCTTAGTAGATTTTTTTTTTAATTTCATTTATTTATTTGACAGAGAGAGAGACAGCCAGCGAGAGAGGGAACACAGGCAGGGGGAGTGGGAGANAATTTCATTTATTTATTTGACAGAGAGAGAGACAGCCAGCGAGAGAGGGAAAACAGGCAGGGGGAGTGGGAGAGGAAGAAGTAGGCTCCCAGCAGAGCAGGAAGCCCGATGCGGGGCTCGATCCCAGGACCCTGGGATCACGCCCTGAGATGCTTAAGGACTGAGCCACCCAGGCGCCCCAGGGCTTTGAAGTCTTAAGAGAAGTTCGGATGTCAGGCACAGAGCGATGAGAGATCAAACTGTGGGGTCCACGGACATGAGGAATTCTTGGAACACGGGGAAGCTTCCCAGAGCTTCTGGCCCCAAGCCTCTGACAGGCCTCACTCTGGCATCAGGAACCTCCTTCCCCTCCTTCCTGCCCCTCCACACCTGCCCCCGACTCTGCCCCGGATAACTGTCATGACATGACCCCAGCATCGCCGGCCTGAGCTTGTGATGACTCGGGGTATGGCAGACTTTCCTTGGCTTCACTGAAACCGTCCTTTCTTGCCTTAAAAAGCGATCAGGAATATAGTTAATATGCCTTAAAGTTCCCTTATCACAGATCGGAGCAGATCAGAGAAGCCTGTTTGCATTTTTTATTCTTACTCACTGGGTTTTTTAAGGGGAGCCAAGAGAGGGAAGAGGGAACACATGTGCTTGCCGGGATTTCACTCGGGATGTTTGTCTGGATGGCAGAAGAAAGGCCTGAAAAATTGCCCACTGATTCCCTTTCACTTAGAGGATTCTGCTGGTGTTGGGCTTGGCCCTCTAGAACATCTGTCTGTAAAGAGAAGAGTGGTCCTCTCCCTCGCCGGGTGTATGTCAGCCGGGGCCTCCGACTCGGGATCTCCCGGGGCCACACCCGCATGCACAGCAAGGCACACCTGAGACAGGGCGGCCGCCAAGTGCTCTCCTGCTCCTTCGGAGAGCCAGGCCGGACGTCCCCATCGCCGCCCACCGTGGCCTTTCTGTCTCTGTGTCCGGGCAGGATTCTAGAAGACTCAGACAGGGCCCTCCAGAGGGTCCTCTAGGAAAACAGCCGCAGGAATTTCAGAGGCCGTTCAGTCTGGCTGCTGATTTTACAGATGAAAACTCTGAGCCCCAAGGGATTCAGTCACTTATTCCTAAATCAGGGTCCATGGGGACAGGAAACTCCTGACTCCCTTCCCCAGCCACCTTTTCCTCTCCCGACATTTCCACCTCTGCCCAGCTGCTCACACCCAGAGCTGGGGATCGTCTTGGTGTGGCCAATTGTGCCCTGTTTCCCTCCAAGTCTGCCCTCCGCCCTCTCTGCTCTGCTCTCTGCGCAGGGGCTGACCTGGAAGGACCCCATCGGTGGGCACCCTGTGTGCTGGCTCCCAGGCAACAGGGCAGCAGGCCCGAGATCACAAGAGCGAGGAGGGAGGTGGAGAGGTCAGTGAATGCATGCCCCAGCTCCCTGTCCGCAGGGGAGGAGAGAGCCAGGATACCAGCCTGGCGTGGCCCTCACTGAAGGCTCCTGCTCCCTTCCAGGGTTTCAGTAATGTCCCCCTCTCCTCAGCCCTTCAGGCCTCCAGCCACAGCTCCACTGCCACAAGCCCCAGGACCAGCCCTTCCTGTGTAAACGGTCCCTCCCGAATTGTCCTACTATGAGATTGCTGTTTCCTGTTCTGACCCTGACTAGGATAAGCACCGACTCCTGCTACCCCCACGCCTCCACGTCCCCGTCTCCCCGCATCCTGCCCTCAGCCTCTGTGGCCTGGATAGTGGCAAGAGGGTCCTGACCAGGCCCTGCCTTTCCTTCTGGCCCCTCTTCATCGGCTCTCCCTTGCAGTAGATGGAGTTTGGCCAAGAAACGTAAATCATGTCACACCCCTGCTAACCTTGCAATGGTTTCCGTTGCACCCTCGGTAAAATCAAAGGTCCTTTTTCAGGAACCTCCCTACTGTTCTCCAGAGTGGCTGCACCCCAGTTTGCATGCCCAGCCACAGGGCACATCCACATCCCTTCCTCCACATCCTCACCGGCACCTGCTGTTTCTCATGTTGCTGATTTTAGCCACTCCAACCCGTGCGAGGTGGTATCTCATTGTGTTTTAGATTTGTGTCTCCCTGATGATCAGTGATGCCGAGCATCTCTTCATGAGCCTGTGGGCCATCTGGATGTTTTCTTTGGAAAAATGTCTCTTCATGTCTTCTGCCCATTTTTTAATTGGATTATTCATTTTGGGGGTGTTGAGTTTTTAAGTTCTTTATTTTTTTGGCTACTAACCCTTTATCAGGTATGCCATTTGCAAATATCTTCTTCCATTCCATAGGCTGCCTTTTAGTTTTGTTGATTGTTTCCTTCCCTGTGCAGCAGCTTCTAATTCTGATGAAGTCCCAATTATTTATTTTTGCTTTTGTTTCCCTCGCCTCAGGAGACAAATCTAGAAAGAAGTTGCTACCGCCAATGACAAAGAAGTTACTGCCTACGTTCTCTTCTAGGATTTTTAGGGTTTCAGGTCTCACATTTAGGTCTTTAACCCATTTTGAATTTATTTCTGTGTATGGTGTAAGAGAGTGGTCCAATTTCAATCTCTTGCACGTTGCTGTCCAGTTTTCCCAAGTATCGAATCACTACATTGCACACCTGAAACTAATATTGCACTGTATATAAACTACCTGGACTTAAAATAAAACTTAAAAAAAAAATCAAAGCTCCTATCCTGGCTCTTGAGAGGGCACCAGACCCGGGCTCCTCTTTGTAGCCTCCTCTTGGTCCCAGAGCTAGCTCCCCCTCTGCGTCCCTCCGCCCCCCCCCCCCTTCTAGACCTGTACTGACCTCACATGTACTGGTCCCTCTTGCATCCCCCCAAGCACACATGCTGTCTCCTCACCTCCTGGGAGAGGCCTTCCTTAGCAGTACACCTGCTCCCTGCCATTTTAATTCTCTATCCGTGAGCTGTGCTCATATCCTTTGGAACACTTCTCAAATTTGTAATTATACAACTGTTTTGTTTACTTTTTTAAATTACTGTCTCCCCTGCTGGAATGCTGGTGCCACATAAATGGGAACTAAGTCTATTTTGTAAACCCGTCCCGAACCACCATAGGGACTCAAGGCACACCTGCCAAGTGAATGACTAGGTATTTGTTCAGATAAAGTGGACAAATTTCCTTTCTCAGGAAGGACTGTTCTTCAATCTGAAATTGTGTCCTTCTTCCTTTGTTGGAGGGGGTGTTAATATTCTCCTTTATTTTATGAAATTATAGTAAGGGTAAATGGTGGTGGTCAAAATTTTTAAACAGCCACCTTTGGCAGCTCTCCAAAATATTGTTGAAATGCTGAGTTTATGATAGATACCCCTCGATGAAGCAATGTTGCAGGGGTCACAGCGTGGAGCCCAAAAGAGGGAAACTGAGTAACAGAGCAGAGGCGGGCTCTGGCCAGACTGAGTTCAAGTCTCAGCACTGCTGCTTGGTAGCTGTAAAACCCTGAGCAAGTGGCTTAACTGCTGTGCCTCAGTTTCCTAGTCTATAAAATACAGATAACAACAGATTCGACTTCAGGGGATTTTTGTGAGAACGAAATGAATCAATACTTGTAAAGTTCTTAGAACGGTGTCCGGCACGTATCTAATGCTAAGCAAATGTCAGTGCTCTTACTACTGCTAGTACTGCCAAACCCGGGTCTCCTAAAACCCCGCTCAGGGCTATCTTCTCTGTAAAATGTCATCTCCCAGCATCCTTTCCGTGTTACCTGGCCACCCCTGAATGTCAGGCTGAAACTTGGCCCTTGAAAACTATCCTCCTCCAGCCGGACACATTGTCTCATAGCGAGGCACCAAGCCTGCTAAAATGGATTCATTTTGGATAAAAATGTTTGGAAAGTATGTTCATCCCTACTTCTTACCCAACTCTGATGAGAGGGGCGTCATTATCAGATGGAGCTGTGGGCTGGAAAATTCTGCAAGTCTAAGGATCTGCCCACGGGGCTGGAGCCTCTGCTCTGTCCTCCCGAGGCACTAACCACCCTCACCCCGCTTTGCTTTCCTTATCTGCGAAGTGGGAAGGCCGTCTACACAGAGAGGTTAATTTGGTCCTAACGAGCCAAGCGCACACACTGTGTTAGCTCCTAAAGCTTCTTCTTCTTTTTTTTTTTTTTGTTTGCTTAATAATATAGTTCACTGAGGAGTCTCCCCTAACTTAGGTTTCCAGGCAGAATTCCGCCTTCCCCAACCCCACCCAGAAGACAGTGGGGTTAACCCCTTAGGGATTCTGTGGGGGGGAACTCCTTCTTGGGGGCAATCACGTGACCCACAGGGCAGGTCACCCCTCAGGCTGCTCCTGAGGCAGGACAGGCTTTTGAAGTTCTGGAATTTCTGTTTGGCCTTGGACAAAGACACCATTCTTCCTCGCAGGGCAGCCGTTCACACCCTGATTGAAGCAATTTTAATTGAACCTCTTTCCCTTCAACAGAAGGCTGTCTAAAGATGCGTTTGTGAACGAATCCTAGCATTTTATTTATTTGCAAAGCCAATTCCACTGAATTCTGCGCTCTATCCCAGGTGTGTGTCGCCGTTCCGAGCCCACACCAGCAGTATTATACACCCACATCCCCAAAACACCCAAGGATAGGGGTCGTACAGCACACGGTTCATGTGAAAGGGGAGTCATATTAAAGAATAGTATTAAGCAGATGTTAATAAGGCTAAGAGTAAAAGACGGGGACATGTTTGAAGGAATTCCTTTTAGCTTTCTGATGTTTGTTATCTAGAGCCTAGAAACCAAATCAATGCATTTTCTGACTACAGAGTGAACAAAATTATCTGATTCCTAAACTGGTCCTGGAGTTTATTCACAAATAAATAGCCCCTGCTACAGAGAAAAGACGAGAGCATCAATTAAAGACAGAAACAAAATTGGATTCAGAAATATTCTTGCATTTGAGATTTAAAGAAATATGCATACCTATATAATTTTACAATTCCCACAAAACCTGATTTCGTTTCTAAAATGCACCAGGGAATCCCAGCAAGTTTCTGGAGAACCATCCAGCTAAGAGTGTTTTTTAATTAACTGCACATCTAACTATCCACAAATATGAATTAAGCACCACGAGTTAGCTGGTGCTGTGAAGGATTTGGGTCTCTGCACCCAGAGCAGGCAATTTGTAAAACTTTCTCTAAGTCACGTGAAGACCATGACCCTACATCCGGATTTTAAGGACATTCTATTCTGCAGGGGTTCATCTTCATTCTCTCCAAAAGTATGTCAGGGTCCCGCTGTGTTTCAATGGGAACAAACCCCTAAGGCTCAGAAAGAAATAATTTCACTGGAAAAAAGGGGTGAGATTATCTCTGAACAATCACTTCATTAGCATAAATCTGGATGTGTGACATTTGGTCATTTTGTTTTAGTTTACAACCACTTTTGCAAGTGATAAAATTTAAACTGATGTTGGAGAGAGGTAGGAAAGGAAAACACCACACACACACACACACACAACACGCACACACGCACACGCACGCACACACACGCACACACACACATGTGTCACAGGATCCAAATTCACCAAACAGAGGTAAAAACAGAACTGGTCTAAGGTGAATACAAAAAAAAGATTCCCTCCTTCCCTTTCTCCCTCCCTTCCTTCTTCCTTCTTTCCTTCCCTCCTCCCTCCTTGCCCTACCTTTCCTATTCCATCACCAAAGCCAAGTGTCAGCAGGAACACCTCACACTCACCTTGCCCCAAAGAACAAGGGGCAGTTTGTGAGAGAAAGTGAGGACATGACCCTCCCAGGCTTGGGAATTTCTCTATCAGCACCTGCCCGATTTTATAATTTTACTTCCTAGGTTATCCCAGATCTGCAATCCGTGCGTAATACAGGCACCTAAGCATTACTTGAGCCTTTCCTGGAAATCCAGAGATGCAAAAGGCCCGGCCTCTGTCTGCCCTCAAGTCCTCAAGGAAATGGCAGCCCAGTGGGAGAGAAGGTGCTCCTGGACTAACGTGGGAGCACAGCTGGTCCTCACGACCTGTGCCAAGGGTCTGGAGATGTCTGGAGCACAGTTACCCCTATGTGAAGGGCTGCCTCTCCTAAGAGGACAGGATGTGCGACTGGCCACAGGAATCCTAGGCATCCCTTCCCATCACTGGGAAAGATCTCAAGGAAGATACCCAAGTCCTGCAAGACCTGGTTTCCCCTCCATGCATCTCACACACAGATGCCAACTTCCCACCGCGTGCCTTACCGTGGGCTGTTTGTTTCACACGACCTTCTCCTCCCCCTTCCTGAAAATGCCGTGAGCTTCTTCACTGAAGCAAAACAAAACCAAGTCTGCTTTGCCATGTCCTGGAGCTCTCCAGAGCACGTCCGAGTCTCAGGATCACAGCATCTCAGGCAAGCCTCCCCTCGTTCCCGGGACTCTGGCACACAGCCCCCTTCTTGGTCTCCCCGGCGCACCTCCATCTGTCCCAATTCTGGTCGCAGACAAACTTCCCACCCTTCAGACCGGGGCACTGCGCTACGGAGTCTCTGCTTCTATTTCTTTTTCTACAGCCCGGATTGGAAGAACATCTGAAATTTTATTCATTTTCCAGAAAAAGTAGTTACTCGGTCAAGGTAAAAGCAAAGCTAGCTCCAGTGGTAAACCGTCACGTAGCCCTGATTATGAGCCAGCTACGGTTTAAAATGCTTTACGCCAAGCCCCACCACGTCTCTACAATGAAGGCATTATTATTACTCCCATTTTACAGGTAATGATAGTGAGGCCCAGAGAGCGTACTTAAACTTGCCCAGGGTCATTACATGAATAAGCGGTAGGGCTGGGGTTGGATCTGTCCTCGGACTCCGTGGGAGCTGCTCGCCAGGAAGGGGATGCTCTCCCCATGACAACAGAGGCCCTTCCGTGCCCCCTTCAATGCATCACTCACTCTGTGAACCCCCAGCAAGCCCTGCAGATACCCCACACTTGTATACACCGACTGAGCCCACATTTACCTGTCACCTTCAGGAAGAGCAAGGCTTGCAGGGATGAGAAGAAGGAGGGAGAGAGGAGACTTCTGCCCTTGAGAGGTTCTATTTTAATTTCTAAAAAAAAAAAAAAAAAAAAAA